>NW_025803312.1:0-10716 GCF_021613505.1 Equus quagga
GAAACAGCAGGGGGATTTCACATGGCGTATCCACTCGGCTCTGACTCTGAACCAGGAATCACTGAATGTGTACTGACAGTGTCTCCAACTGATTGGTATTCGATTCTCCCATCTCCTAGTAGAGAAATATAAAGACAATGATTTATCCCCCCGACCTGAGAGTCACACGGGCTGCCTCAGCACTTTCAGAGTCCCGGATCTCCAGGCCCTTGCAGCCATGAAGACCACTGCTGTCCTCACGTCTGTCCTACTCTTCGTTCCCCAGGATAAAGGTGCAACCCAGAGGGAGTGGGCAGAGGACCAAGGTGTCACTGTCTCTTCTGTGGAGGATAAAATCTCAGCTCAAGAGGCTTCTTGTGAGAGATATCAGCACCAGTTTTGTAAGGAGAAACCAGGAGACTCTTCTGGTCTCAAGATTGGTACAACCCCTGTGAGTTCCCTGTTTACTTTCAAGGGCCTCAGTTTCTTCATCTGACCCAAACAATTGGCCTGTATGATCTCTAAAGGGTCTTCTTTTTCCTTGGGCTTTGACATCATGACACGTGGAAAAGTCTCTGGACATGTGGAAAATACTGGAGAGCACCCAAGGACAACATGAACTGGATGAGCCTGGCTGTGCTCCAATCAAACTTTACAGAAACAGCCAGGGGGACTGCTTGGCTCAAGGGCCATAGTTTATTGACCTCTAGACTAAACCTTAATGTATTTCAGGAGATATCTGGATACAGAGCAAAAGGCAAAAGTTGCATATATGTGAAAACGTATGGATGCAGTGGCTGGGAGGACAAGTATGGTTACAGACCTGAGCACAGATAGACAAGGCTATGAGGGCTCGGGTCCTCGCTGGCAGGCATTGTCACGTCAGAACTCATGTTGTCTGATGGAATGAGCATTGCTGCAACTCTAAGATGACCTGTTCACATGTCTACTCTAACTCAAAATTTCACTTCTCCAATATGCTCCCCTCATCCACCTCCCCAGGCAGCTGGCTGATGCTGCCTATTCCTCTAGGCCAGATAAGCATGTCCTGCTATTGCAGAAGGGGACCTGCCAGTCTTAGGAGCTCCACTCCATGTCCTGTGCATTCAGCGGCATTCATCACAGGTGTTGCTGTCAGTTGACTTCATTGTAGACACACAGAAATATACGATCCAGATTGAAGTACTGGAGAGAACAATCAGTGTCTTCTGGATCTGTCCCTGAGCTTTGTTGTTATGCCAAGCAAGGACTTCACAACAAACTCCTGTTTCTGCTTTTTTGATATCTGATACGTCAGTTAGGACTAATGTAAACGTAAGCGACAGATTTCTGACTAAAACTCTCTGAAATAAAATACTGGCTCCAAATACTTGGGGAATTCTAAGAGGGATGCCGGCCTCAGACACAGAGAGGTATGACTGCACATGATACTGAAGGTTGATCTGTTCCTCTATCTCTCTATCTGTCTATTAATGATCTATTATCTATCTGTATATCTATCCAGCTAACTAACCATCTTAGGCTCTGCTTTCATTAAACTTTACTATATTCTCAGGCAGACAATTCTATGGCATTAAAAATTATAATCACTGTTAGTCACAAGTTCATATGATCCTGACACCCTCCTGCTCATGGAAACCCCACTGTCTGCATCCTCACAGTGTGGGAGTGCTCCCCTCGGGAGTGCCCAACCACACACCTTTCTTTGAAGCCCTGGAGTTACATCAGTCCCAGTGGAATCCTCTCATTAACAAGTATCTGAAGGTGTCCCCAAAGATATGATAAGCAGACAAAAAACTATGCCACTTATGCAATGACACATTCTGAATTGCCATCTGGTATATAAAGGAAGAATTCAAGTGAGTAAGGTATGGTCAAAAATTAAGAGGAACTGGACTCAGTACGTGATCACTACATGCCCCAAACCTTCAAATAAACACTGCCACTTTCATGCTCTTCAGATTTTCTAAAGTTGCAGATATTTCCTTAAAACCTCACCTCACCTCAAACAATACCTTCTGCCTCCAGTTTCCCTTCTGAGTCAACCTTCCTTTTCCCTAGGCAAGTGCTCTGTTTACAGTTACTTTTTTTCCTCAAATGGGGTCCTGCCTGTGGGACGTTGGGCATCCAAAGGCCTCTTTGACTTTTGCACTGCTCTGTCTCTTACAGTCCGATATGTATAATGTCTTTAAAAACTTGGTGGGTTTCCGGTGTATAGGTTATAAGCCACTCTATTAGACAAAAGTTGCTCAACACTTCTTTCAGACACAGGTCTTTCACTCCTGAGTGAACGTTAGGGTGCTGGGAAGCCATTAAGATTCATACAAGTCTTATTTCTATATGTAAAGCGTCTTTTTCACCCATCCTTTAATTTTTTCAAGGTTGCCACAAACATTCTTACAGCCACAGCTATGAGGTCTACCCAGAAATCATATTTAATAGGAATAATTTCGCTTTGATTTTTGCCCTGTGGTACCACCATTTTGTGAAATTGTGCCTCAAAAGACTGACAACGAGAAACAGTTTTATTTTCAAGCTTCTCCTAACAATCTCCATGAGCTCCTCTCAGCTTCCACCACCGGGATCCTTGATGGGACTTTGGCTCATTGTTCAGTCCCAACAGCCTTACCACAGCTTTAAGGTTTTTGGTTATGGCCACATACTACCTCCAGAGACCAAACAAATTGCCCCAGAAACTATCAGCCTGATACAGCAACCATTTCATTGCATCTTACAATGTTGTCGGTCAGGAATTGGGCAGGCTTTGGCTGGGAGATTCTTCTGAATGTCTACTGGGGTTATTTGGTGGCCAGGCTGGAGGGGCAAAGATGGTATCATTTGCATGCCTGGCCCCATGGTGGCCTGTGTGAACCGCAGGCTCAGCTGGGCCCTCGTCCTCCATTAGTATACAGACCTCTCAAGTGGTCTCAAAAGGCCTGCAGAATTCTGCCATGGTGACTCTGAAACTAGCAGAAGTTCCTGGTCCTCTTATCCATCAGTTTTGACAGTGGTGGGAGGTAAGGAAAACCCTGGTGTGTGGGGGTGTTTGTGGCTGATTGGGCTGTATGAGAAAGCAGGTATTTCAGCTTGCTGTGCTGTGCACAGACATAAAGATAAAACCTGGTCTGGTCCCGACAAGAAGAGAAAGCATCTTTACTGATCACAGAAATGAATGTATGTTCATGTCTTTGAGTGGACCAGGGAGTGAGAGAGATGGAAAGCCAATTTGGAAGACAAGATTATAAGAAAGGAATTTGAAAGAAGAAGACAGAGTAATAGTGCAGAACATCACTTCCCACATTGGGTTAAAAGTTTCAGTGACCTGTATGACTCATAGATTCTCCCAAATGCTATGAAAAGTAACATACTTTTGTCCCATGGATAAGAGTCCCATATTTTGATTTAACCCACAACAGACTCCAACGATATTCCCATTGTACTTTGGAGAAGCATCCTAGAGTCATCAGTAGCTACATAAAAGTTGAGAATTCTTCTACCTTGAGGGGAGATAAAGGGGATGTCCCTACTGAACCATCTCTTCTCCATCAGCACTGCCTTTGGGATCTACTACCTCAGCCAGGTCATCACCTCTCATTCTCATAGCAAACTTGCAGTATCTCCGTCCAGCACTCTAAGGGCTCATGAAAACCCATACTGTGCACAACTCAGAAAAATCTTCCCAAAACATCATATTGATCACAAAGAGCCCATGTTGAAAGAAATGCTTGCTGGCTACTATCACCCAACTGTCCTGTACTCCTATTTTAAGGTACCTGTAGTGTAGCTCTGAACTCCCTATAGAGTGTGGGAAAATGAAGAAAAGAATGTATGCTTGACTGGCTTCAGGAGTCCTGCATTCATGTGACAGCTCGATTTCTACTTATCATCCCCCATCCTTAGGGCCTTCGCCTCAAAAGAGAAGGCTTATCTACAAGGTCTCCAAGAAGCTTCCCAGCCTCATAGCCAGACAAATTCATGGCCATTCTTCATTCTCCCTAGCTTCTTTCCCAGTCATCACCATCTCCATGCTGCCTGATTGAATGTTGTTGTCACTTTCCTTCTTCGCTCCATTCCATATATGTGGAAACTGTTCTCTTGCTTCTCTCCTTGTTCAAACCCTCTTTCTCCTTTGAGGAGGACTTGAAGCCTTTACTGTATCATAGTGTGATTTTCCTAAGTATTGCACTAACTTGAAACACTTCTTATATTGTGACCCTCTATCAATACAGAATAATACCACAAACTTCTTGAGGTCTTTATAAACTGGAGACCTGGGTTTCCAATCCAGCTCCAATAAGTGCTTGTCATTTACCTTTGGACATACCATTTAAATCCTGTGGGACTCATCGTATGCTAAATGAGAATGTGATTGCATTCTTTACACATGATGTGGGATGAAGAATGGCTGTTGTGACTTCATAGAAGGACTATCCATTGAGAAACTACTGTGTGCTAAGTAGTTTTCTCTGGATACAGAGAAGTATTTACTATGCTAATCTTAGCTAATATTTATTGATTGCTAAGTACTCTTCATCCACTATGATAATTAATCCTCTCAATAACGATATTAAGAAAATATTATCAACTTTTTTTTATTTGCAGATGGGAAGATGAACCTTAGAAAAATTATGGATCTTACTAAACATCACAACAGGTTAAGCAACAAAATGATGCCAAATCCCCAATACTTTACTACTACCCTCTACACTTTCTTATCTTTCTGAATTCTAGAGTGTTAACTAATGTGAGTTGTTGGGAGTTATTTGAGTTTTAAGCTCATGAACTGAAGGCGGGTCATTATCAGGCATTTGACATCTGATGATCTCAAACAGAGTTGTGGCCTCTCCCTAATACATGCCTTTGTAAATCCCCTCATTGAAAGGTTAATGTGAAGCCCCTGGGACCTGATCGAAGTTTTCACCTTTTGAATAGTTGAGGAAAACATCTTACCAGACAAAACCGGCAAAAATTCCTATTTACAATTACTGTCAAGTAAAGAGATTTCATTGATTTCAGGATGTGGTGGCTGGGAGTATTGTTGACCTGTCCACAGACTGGGCTGTTTGACAATATAATGACCAGCAGAATCAACCCATCAAAGGCTCAAGATGCATGGTACTGGAAGCAGAAACAAGTCCTCATCATCAAGACAGTGATCCCTATTGGGGTTTAGTGCCTCCTGTCGGGTAGCAGGATGCTGAGTGTCTCTGCGGAGTGAAGAGAAATAGCCCTATGGATGCACAAGTCAATTGGTGAAAGATCAGAGTTAATGGGCCTTTGGAAATGGATGTCTGTGTCTGCATAACAACACTTGTGGATATGCTTATGATTTGGGGAATGCAGCACAGAGGGACCTAAGAGAAGGAGGAATAAACAGAGCTCCCTTGTTGCCTAAAGCCCTTTTGTTCTTCCTGTGATCTGGCACTCCACCCATGGCCATATGTCCTATCTACTTGCTGGATGTCCACATGTACCGTTCCTAATTCAAAATTATAAGGATCCTGATAACCCCACTGGGAATGTACAGCTCCCCTGAGAGGGGGCAGCAGGTTAGACAGACACTCTGTCTCATATCACAAGATGTGAGGATTTATTTTCGTGCCAAAAAAGCACTAACACCTGGAAGACCAAGTTTTACAAAAGCAAGTGTGAAAGACGCAAAACTCAGAAATCATGAAAGAATTTTTTAAATGACAAAGTCCAACGTTTCTGCCTGGCAGAAAAAAAAAAACAAAGGCCAGAAGGACAAACCCTGGAAACAATTTCCAGTACTTGGGAACAAAATCTCCTCTCCTGAATTTACAAAGAGTTCCTACAAAGCAATAGGAATAAATGAGCCAAAAATTCCACTTTCAAAAACAGGCAAAAAAGAAAGGACATTTAAGGAAAAGAAATACAAATACTTCTCAGACCAGGTAACATGTGGATTCTGATTCGTGAGAGAAATGGGTACCAAGATGACACTGGGATCCCATTTCTCACCTCTCAGATTGGGAAAGAACAGAAAGCCTCAGTCACAGATCAGCCTGCTTTCAGCCACAAACACCAGGAACCCACAGAAAACTGTGGCTTTAGAAAGAATATAGTGTGTGTTTCCCAGGTCACAACAACTGGAAGTGTGGAGTCCAGGATGGGGTGAGGTGGCCCAACTATGGCCTTATGGTCCCAGCATCGTGTGTGCACCTGCTCCAGCGTCCACATGGAGTAACCATCTTATTTTTGGTCAAAACGCAGCTGCTGCAGGTCCAAGTGCTTCTGTCACCCAAGCAGAGAGAGGCAGAAGATGAAAGTTAACATAATAAAGGGTGTGAGGCAATAACAAAGGTTTATTTTACTACTGGAAAAGGGTTCCCTTCTAGTGATGATGTTTCATTGGTCAAAACTCTCTTTGGGGGCAACTCTGAGCTGTGAGAAAGTCTAGGACATTAGGTATTTTGAGCAAGCACATCACTAACCATATCTAGGCAGGAAGAAAGGAGGATGGAAACTGGCTCATCCCAGGGCTTCTAGAACACACTCCATTGTGGGTGGGGAGTATCCAGGCTGGTGTATTTGTGTGAGTGCTGTTGGGGCAGCCTTTATGGAGGACAATGGAGTAACACCTGTAAACGTACAAGACGTGTTCTTCAACCCAGCAATTCTACTTCAGGAAATTTGTCTAAAAGATGCATTCACTTATGAGCAAGATGATATATATATATAAAAAGATACTCAATGCAGTCCTGCTTGTAACTGCAAAAGTTTGGAAATCACAAGATCGCAGCAATTTAACAATGTTTTTTCAATAAGAAGATAGTTGAATGATGGTATACAAAAACAGTTGGATAGTATAATGCTGTTAAAAATAATGATAGAGTTCTGTGTGTGCTGATATAAAAGCGTTCCTGCTAAAGCATTAGTGAGAAAAGCAAGCTGCCTAATAATGTGTTAACAGTGGGGGTTTCCTGGAGAAGGCTGAGGGCTGGGGCGGGGAGAGGAGAGACAGTATTTGTCACTCATTGCTCCTCTACCTTTTGAATTTTGTTCCTTGTGCATGGATTCAAAATTTTAATTGAAAAATAAAATTAAGGATTCAAGAAGGGGGTCATAAGGTATCATAAGTTTGGATGGCTCTCAAAGTCAAGAGGAATAACTGGTGTGCATTCTATGTGATGTCTTTAGATCATACTGGCTTCTTGAAATGAATCTGTTCTTTGGCTTTAGCCTCACCAACACTTTATGGAGAATCCCACTGAGCTCATTCCCCCCGAGTCTGCCAGTCATTGTCCTCTCCACATCCAGGAGCCTACTCACCCCAGAACCAAGGCCTCCTTCTTATGGCAGTAATGCGCCTGAGTCCTGTGATCCATTAATCTTCCACTCCATTGGGTTCCACGTCCGGCCCAGGGTCCAGACCTCCAGAGATGAGAAAGCCCCATTCAAAGAGAAGATGTGTTAGTTCCCTGAACTTCTTGAATGAAAACACTACTTCTTGTCCTTTTTGAACATTAAAAAGTCCATATTCAAGCAGATGGGAAACATACAAGACACCAGACTCCCTTTCATCATTATCAACTTGAAACAAGTGTAGAGAGTAAACATATAGCTTTGTGTTTGCTGAAACCTCCTGGAACAAAGAAGCTTCAGAGAAACTTTAGGGCACAGTGGCCTGGGCCCCATCCCCAGGCAAATGCCCCCCTTCTCTCACTGCGCTGTGTGTCTCTGAGCCTCCTCCTCTCAGACCGATAAATACAGGTGAGTCTGGACTCCCCACCCACACAAGCTCCTGCTCTCCCATCCAGACCCTGAACTCCAGGTGACTCACAGACATGAGGACTCTTGCCCTCCTCACTGCCCTTCTACTCTTGGCCCTCCAGGCCCAGACTCAGAACCTGGAAAAGGCAGATGACCAAGTTTCTGCCCAGGACCAGCCTGGGGCCGAGGTCCAGGACATGACTATCTCCTTTGCAGGGGATAAACGCTCTGCTCGAGGAGCTTCAAAAGGTGAGACACCAGCCACCTTGCTTTGGGGGTCGGCAGTCCCAAGGTGCCACAAACTAGCCAGAAAATCACTAGAAAATGAAGACATTGGATTGAGAGCCTCTTTAATGGCCCCTTGAGAATAAAAGGGTTTGAATCCACTACATAGGCGTGTGCAACGCACCAGCTTCATCAGCAGAGACTAACCAGGCTCTTACAAGGCCTTTGGTACGTAGAAGCTGGGCTCACATTGGATGTGTGGATGAGGGGAGGTTAGGAATAGGTAATTCTAAGTTTGAGAGTTGGATCCTTCAGAAGGATAGGAAATAAGCATATACATGACAGATGAAGATCAGAGAAAAATTATGATCCTGCACGACCAACACACAGCCAGTAAGATTTCTTGTGAGTTACGACAAAAAATTGAATTCTCACCACCCTAACATGACTGGCATTTTATATTGTAAGTAGACATGTCACCTTAGTAAATCTTGATAAGGCTGGCTCTACCTTCCTTCCCTCTCTCCTTCTTCTTGTGCCTGACCATCCTCTTCTTTCTCCAGGGATTACAGGAACACCTACCTGCACCTGCCGGCACTCCAATAGCTGCCTTAGCCATGAGCGTGGCTCTGGGATGTGTATAAGCAAAAAAGGCAAGGCATACAAGCTCTGCTGTCTTCGCTGAGCTTGAGGATTGAGACCCAAAGCAGCATAATATTCCATTTGAAGACCTGGAAAACGTTTTACTCTTTGTAGCTTCTACCTTTTTTTTATTTCTCTCTCCTAAATAAACTTTAAGCATTAAACTCAGTATGTTTGGTATTGTTCTTTTCGCTCCCTTTTTTTTTTTTTTTTTTTTACCTTTTCATACGGCTTATTTCTGTGGCTCACTTATATAAAGAATTCCATCCAAAAAGGTCTCCATTAAGTTTACTGGCCTTTGCATTCCAGTCTTGCACAATTTGAGCGTCATGCTGCAATAACAAAACAGCAAAAATCAAACTAATTACTAATTACAACATTTTTATCTATAAAATTTGATTTATTCTTAATGATACTCAAAAGAGGGAAGTGACTATGAAGTGTACCAGAAGGTCTTGTTGGGTCAAGGAAATGTGGATCCAATGAGCTATGTTCTCTGCTTCCTTAAATTTAAGGGGTGGGAGGGCATTGATGTATATAAATGTTTTACTTAATTTAGGCAGATGTGTAAAGTATAGATGCATAGTTTTGTAAGTTTATCAATAATATAGAAGGACTAAAGCTTCAGAGAGCCACAAATCAGGAAAAAGTAAAAGGCGTCCAAAACCACAAAACACTAATCAGCATCAGTAATTTTAATTAATACCCAGAGACAAGAGGATTCTAGTCGCTGGTCAATAGAGGCGGTCATGTCTAGTGACCGGTGAAGTAAGTGGTCCTCCTTTGGACCTCAAATGGTAAATTAGGCCAATGTCCAATGAAGGAGTTGCTCTCAACTCTCCATTTCTTCAAAGAGACTGAGTCTACTAATTATAATAAACCAATACTAATCTTAATAAAATTCTAGTGAGAAATATCATGTTTGTAATAACCTAATGAACTATGTCAATCCATCATAATGATGACACAATTGCTCAAAAACTTACCATCGTGCAAAAATTGCAAGAACACTGTGTGTCAGAAAGGAAAGTCTCTCAAATCAAAACTTTTATGAAAGGAAGCAATTTACAAGCACCATGACATGATAAAAGAAACCATTTTTATTGCAAAAACATAGTCTTGGCCTGATAATAGCTGGAAACTCACGTTTGAGTCAAAGTGGAGACAAGCAAGTGGCTTTCCACGGGAAGAGTCAGCTCTTTGACACCAGGATCCGCATCCTCATGAAGCCTCCTGCTATGGCCGGAAAGAGTACAAAAACTCTAAGAAGTAGTAATATCAGAACAAATAAGAAACAAAGTTAAATCCATGAGATTTGCACTTTTCTAGATGACCAAGTTTGTGATCCTTGCTCTTGAGTGTGCTTATCTGTTGTTGAAGGTGTTGGAAGTGTTAGCAAAGAATCAGGCATGCTAAATGTATTAGCTCACTGTAGAATGGTTCACATCATTTAAATTACTGCATTAGTTTCAACATGTATTATTCAAGAACCGGTTTTCAAAAGCATTGATTGAGCATTAAATTTAGTGCAAATAGTGCTAACATTTTTCTTTGTGCATGAAAACCCTTCCAATATCAAAGAATCCATCAACCCAGTGCAGGCTGGTCCTGCTTCCTTTTTCTTGCGCTCTGTGGTCAGAGCTTTCCTCCCACTAGAAGATGATAGGAACTTTATTCTCTCCTTGCTTCTCCAGAAGAGGGATCCTTCTGCTCTGGCTATCATGGCCTAGACCTAGGCAGTGTACTGGTACTGGAGGACCAGAAGAAACAAAACAAAACATGTGGCCATTAAGACACAAGCCCCTCCTTGCTGCTGACAATGTCAAGCTGCCCTTTCGAATTGAGTTCTCAGAGGATACTCATGACTCACCTAGAGATGTGAGGATGATCACAGTGTCAGGCTTTGAGTAAAATGAAGCCAGATCTGGGGGCTGGGTAAGGTACAAGTCAGCTCAAGCTGGACAAATTTCAAAGGAGGAACCATTGCATCATAGCTTAGTTAATGTGGGTGCACTGGGACCCTCCATCAATATATTGGCCAGTTCCACTTCACACTCGAAAGCATCCTCAGAAAGCCATCATTCTGAGGAGTCCCCAGATCAGACAGACATCAAAGCAATGCCTGGAAACAGCAGG
>NW_025803313.1:0-15443 GCF_021613505.1 Equus quagga
TGTCTCTGAGCCTCCTCCTCTAAGACCTATAAATACAGGTGACTCTGTGCTCCCCACCCACACCGGCTCCTGCTCTCCCATCCAGATCCTGACCTCCAGTTGACTCCCAGCCATGAGGACCCTCACCCTTCTTGCTGCCCTTCTCCTCTTGGCCCTCCAGGTCCAGACTCAGAGTCTTGAAGAGACAGCCGACCAGGTTCCTGCCCAGGACCAGCCTGGGGCCGAGGCCCAGGACATGACCATCTCCTTTGCAGGAGATGAACGCTCCGCTCGAGAGGCTTCAAAAAGTGAGACATCAGCCATCTTACCATGGGGTCTGCAGTCCCAATGTGCCACAAACTAGCCAAGAAATCTCTAGAAAATGAGCACTTTAGATTCAGAGGTTCTTCAAGGGTTCTTTGTACACCAAAGGGTTTGAGTCCATGACTCAGGCATGTGCAACACAGCAGCTTCATCAGCAGAGAATAAACAGGCTGTTACAAGGGCCTCAGTACATGGAGGTTGGGATCAAACTAGGTTTGTGGATGAGGTGGGGTGAGGAGTAGGTAACCCTGAGTTGAGAGGTGGATCGTTGGAGAAGGCAGGAAATACACATGTACATGATAGACAAGGATCAGAAAAAAAATTGAAATTCTGTGCTGCTGATACGTACCCGGTAAGACTTCATGTGAATTATGATAAAAAGTTGGATTCTATCCACCCTAACACGGCTGGTACTGTCTGTTGTAAGCACACACATCGCCTCTTAGTACATCCCCATGAGGCTGGCTCTACATTCACTCCCTCCCTCCTTCCCCTTTGCCTGACCCTCTCCTTCCTTCTGATGCCTTCCAGGACTAATCGTCTGCACGTGCAGACGCCCCTGGAGCTGTCGTTTGGGTGAACGCCACTCTGGGACCTGTAGAGACAGGCAAGGCCTCATTTACAGGCTCTGCTGTCGTCGCTGAGCTTGTGCATGGAGACTGAAAGCAGCGCGAGATTCCATTTGATAACCCGGAAAATGGTTTACTCTTTGTACCTTCCACCTTTTCTTAATGCCTTCTCCAAAATAAACTTTAAGCATTAAACTCAGTGTATCTGGCATTTTTCTACTCTCTCCTTTTTTTGCCTTTTCACATGGCTTATTTCTATGGTTCACTTGTATAGAGAATTCTGCCCAAAATGGTCTTCGTTAAATTTACTGGTGTTTGAGTCTCAGTGCTGAAAAATTAGAGCATCATACCGCAATAACAAAAATGGCAAAAATGAAAATAATTATTAATTTCAATTTTTTATCTGTAAAATTTGGTTCATTCATAATGGTACTCAAAAGAAGGAAGTAACTATGAAAAGTACCAGAAGATGTTGTTTACTCAAGGAAAGGTGGATCGAATAGGCTATGTTTATTCCTTAAATTTCAGACGTGAGAGGGCATTGATATATATGAATATTGTTCTTGCTTTAAGCAGGTATGTTATGTATAGATACATATTCTTTTCTAACTGTTTCAATAAGAGAGAATGAACAAAAGCTTCACTGAGCTACAAGTCGGGAAAAAGTAAGAACTGTAGCAAAACCATAAAATACCAACCAGCATCAGTGGTCTCAATTAATGCCCAGACAGAGGGGGAGTCCAGAAGCTAGTCCGTAGAGGTGGTCATGCCCAGTGGCCAGTGAAATAGTGGCTCGTCCTTTGCACCCCAAAAGATAGATTAGGCCAATGTCCAATGAAGGAGTTGGTCTCAACTCTTCACCTCTTCAAAGACATTGAGACTATTAATGATAATAAACCCCTACTAATTTTAATAAAATTCTGGCAAGAAATAAATGTTTATAATAATGCTAATGAACCAACTCAATCCATCATAATGATGAGACAATTGCTCATACACTTACAGTCATGCAAAAAATTAAAGAACATCTTATCTATCAGAAAGGCAATTATCTCAATTTAAAATTTCTATAAAAGGCAGGGATTAAGAGTACCATGACATAATAAAAGAAACCATTTTATTACAAAAAAGGTCTTCACCTGATAATAACCAGGGGTTCAAGTTTGAATCATCCTGGAGACACACCATGTACCTTTCGTGATGGAGAGTCAGCTGTTTGACATCCAGACCTGCACGGCTGCAGAAAATCAGGTGACCACACAAATCAATGGTGTCTGTCTAAACTGCATGCATTAGTCAGATTCTCCAAAGAAATACAACCAACAGGATGTGTATATACAGAGAGATTTATTTTAAGGAATTGTGATTAAGGAGACTGGTAAGTCCAAAATTGCAGGGTGGGCCATCAGGCTGGAGACCCAGGGAAGAGTTGATGCTGCAGTTCAAGTCTGAAGGCAGTGTGTGAGCAAAATTCCTTCCAGCCCAGGGGAGGTCCGTGTTTGTTCTATTCAGGCCTTCAGCTGACTGGATGAGGTCTACCCTCATTATGGAGGGCAGTTTGCTTTACTCAAGGTCTACCTATTTAAATATTAATCTCATTCACAAAACACACTACAGATACATTAGACTAATGTTTGCTCAAGTACCTGGGCACTGCGGCCTAGCCAAGCTGACAGAGAAACTTAACCACCACACAGGACCTTCATTTGTACTGGGCAATCTTCTCAGTCCCCCAAGTCCGACTTTGCTCTCATTCTTCAGAGGGGTGCAATAATATCTTCTTTCCACTGTATTCTCTATCATATTTTTTTTTCCAAAATTCATGAACTTAAAATTTAAAGACGTCTTTGATCTACATGGAAATGTCATGCGATAGAGGTTTTGCTTTGTTTTATTTTGATAGCTATCTATAATTGTGTAATAGATACCATCTTAGAATCAAGAAAATAGGATGATACTGGTTAATATCCATGATTCACTTCACTGAGTCAGCATTGCTCTGACTGCCTCAGCTGTCCCACCAGGAGGCAGGAAAGAGATGAACTTCAGATCTGAGAGATGAGGAAGGGATACCTGGTACATGGTGACCAGTAGTCAGTCTTAGATCTGTTGACTCAAAAGTTCATGATCTAGACACCATCACTTCCAAACTGTGTAAAATCTACTTTAGAGAAAATTGATGAGATTGCAGCCTTGAAGGGACTTGGAACAGCGAGCCATGGTGCTACCGTTCTTATGAGGAAGATGAAAACTCAGCTCAAGAGGCTCCAGGTGAGAGATATCAGCATCAGTGTTTTAAGGAAGAACAGAGACTGTTCTGGTCTCAAGATTGCACAACTATGTCACTGTTAATACCTCATTTAATTTCCCAGGCCCTCAGTTTCTTCATCTGAAAACTGAAAGTTTTGGCCTCAATGGCCTCTCAAGGGTTTTCTTTTTCCATAGAATTTTGACTTCAAGACATGTGGAAAAGTCTTTTAGGCTGGAAAACAGCCATGGACAACATGAAAGAGATGAGCCTGGCTGTGCTCCAGTAGAACTTCACAGAAACAGTTGGAGGGTCAGACACGACCCATGGACCATAAGTTACTGACCCCTAGACTAGACCTTACTCTGTTTCAGGAGAATCTGGAAGCAGAGCAAAAGCAAAAGGGGCAAGTATGTGAATGTGTGTGGATGTGGGGATGGGGAGGTCAAGTGTGATTACAGCACGGAGCTCTTATAGATAAGGCTGTGAGGGCTCAGGTCCTACTCACAGGCATCACTCAGCCAGAACTCCTGCAGTCTGAGGAATGAGCATTGCAATAGCCCTATCTGGACCTCTTGATGTGCCTATTCTAACTCAAATTTAACTTCTCCAATTCTCCTTTCATCCACCTCCCCGGGAACCTGGCAGATGCTTCCTCTTCCTCCAGGCCACCTGTTTCCAGCTATTGCAGAAGAGGACCTATCACTCTCAGGAGCATCTCTTGGGGTCTCACCTCTTAGTGGTGTCGATCACAGGCATTGTTGTCATCTGGCTTCTTCAACTGATGCACAAAAATTCAAGACATGGATCGAAGGCCTGGAGGGAACAGTAGGCACCTTCTGTGTCTGTCCCTGAGCTTTTTTCCTCATCCCAAAGAATTTCTTAACAACGAGCTTCTGTTTCTACTTTTTTGATGTTTGATAGATGTATAGTTGGGACTAATGTAAATGCCAGCAACAGATTTTTGACTAAAACTAGCTTAAAAATAAATTCTGGGTCTAAATATTTAGGGAATTCAAGGAGTGATGTTGGCCTCAGAGACAAAATTGTTTAATTGAGCAAATGATACTGAAGGTAGGTCTGGCGATCTCTCTCTCTCTATCTCTCTACCCTTTCATTGTCTATTGTCATTGTCCCTTTGTGTGTCCAAATATCCTCTTCTAATAAGGACACCCTCAGAGTGGATTAGGGCCCACTCTAATGGCCTCATCTTAACTTGGTCACCTCTTTAAAAGTTCCATCTCAAAATACTGTCTTAAATGAGGCACTGAGTATTAAGGCTTCAATTTGTGAAGTCTAGGGGACACGATTCAGCCTATAATACTATTTTGTGATTTTATATTTTTCTCTCAACTCCTGTCTCTCTCTTAGACACCAGGAAGTGAGCCCTGTGTTGCAGGGATTTCTGTCTTGTTTGTTAGCTGTTGTATCCTCAGTGCTGGGAATAGTGTTTGGAACGTAGAAGAAACCAGAAACTCAATAAATATTTGTTGAAGAAATACATCATTCCTTTTTTCTTAACTTATCCACCAAATTACCTAAAGGTGAGAAATAAGATTAAGTTATTGTTTTTTCATTTATTTCCCTTATAATAAAAAATATCCTCTAAACATTAATTTTAAAAACCTCAGACCCCAAGCTTTCAGGCTCAAAGTCACGTCATGGTCGCCACCAAACCAGCCCTCAAGGTCACCCTCAGATCTTTTCCCTTGTGTCTTGAAATCTGAGCCTTTGTTTGCACCCGCCTGTGAGCCTTTCCACACTGTAGGCCCGGCCTGGACAGCAGCTCAGTGACCACGTTCCTGCTGCTCGCTGTCAGAGAACCCAATACTGACTTCCTAGATTGCCTGCCGCCAGGTTTTCCTGAATTTCCAAGGTGTGAGGAGCTGGGAATACCCCTTACTGTGTATATCTGTAAGTCTAGCCTTTGCTAGGCTCACAGCTACCTGTGGTTGCCAGACATCAAATTTTGATGCCAGGGATGGTCTTCATCCTCGCACCTGTAGCTGGACCTAGCAAAGTTATCAGAACAAACCCAGCCCTCCTGATGTAGTGAGCACGGAGGATATCTCTTCTGACATTGTCTCTGCAAACATTAGTGCTATGAGTGAGCACCATCACCTTCTTTCTGAAATTTTGTGAGGCTGAGAGTCAGCCCCAGGGAGAAAGTACAGTAGGTATGTAAGAAATGGCACCACCCCAACTGGAGTGCTCTGAAACTCCTCCCAGACACACCCCAAGACTTGTAATGATTCATTTTCCCTTTCAAGGTTGTCACTGATGCTCACTTCTGTAAGACTCTATCCACATGTGCATGCCCAGAGTGGGTGGAGAAGCACATGGTGTGATTTGCATTCCTGAGCTGCCTCCACATGCCTCTGGGCATCCTCCCTTCCTTCTCTGGGCTGGGAGCCACTGCAGTGCACCTTGAAAGTGTGTGGGAGCCTTTCACTCCTCTCAAATGCCCTTCCTCTGAGACCTGCCCGTGTGGGGAGGAGGGGAGGGACTCCTTTGCACGATATCGATATCGTAGAGGACATTTGTAGCTCCCTCCAGGGACCCTAACTGAGAATGAGCTCAATGAGTGCTTCTTGGAGAAGAACAAACTTTCCCAGAGTGTAGACTTATACTAAAAAATAAAACAAAGCAAAAACCAACAATAAAGAAACAATGTTCCTTGATAAACTGAGGCCAGACGGGAGGGAGGAATAAGTAGGAGAAAGGAGACGTTATCTTGGTTTCATCTACTACAGATGAGGGAGATTTTGCTTTCTGAAGCTGGAGGGCCCTGCTTGGAAAACGAGTTTTCCCACCAGTCTGTTGCCAGACAACCTGCTTAAACATAGAGAGAGAGACAGATGCTATGTGAACGAAACAAGTCAGCTCACGTGACAATTTGTCAGAAACAAACATCCTCGTCCCTAATGTCTCCAGCCTTAGCATTTGTGAAACATGCTAACCAGTTTTATCACCTTATCACAGTATTTAACCATTTTTGTCAGTTTTTCAGAATCTTGAGGTGTTTTGCTATTTTCCTCTGCCTTTTGCTCTTTGATGTCTCATTCTTTATCAGTCAGTCTTTCCTGGGCCAGCTGTCAAAACAGCAAATTTTTAAAAAGCATACAAACCACATATCTAATAATAGAAAATGCAGCAGATAAATCACCATTTGTCAATAAACTACACATAGCATGATATCACTTTTATTTAAATATAATAAATAGATGCCAAACAGGTGCCAACGACTCTACAGGAAACAGTAGTTCTCAGACGGGCTGGGTTACAGTTGGGTCTGAGAGTTGTCTTTTAATCTATATTTTTGGATTTCTTTCCTATGTTAAACATGAATTGATTTTGTAACAAGAAAAAATAGAAGGAAAAATAAAAGAAAGGATCTAAAGTATATTTAGGATACCTTAAATTGTCAAACTCATTTTGGTTAGCTATGCCTATTCTGGCAGCATTTTCAAAGATTTTTCAATTGAAAAAAAAAGATTCAAGTAGTCCCTCCATAGGAGTTTTTCTAAGTAAATTGTATTTACATTTTATCAATTTCTGGATTACGATTGCTAAATCTAATGTGGGTACATATGAAATGTGTCTCAGATGAGTGGAGGGAGAAACGCACTGAAGATGAAGCAGACACAGGAAGCCAACAGGCAGGGGTCCTCGTGGCTGGGAGCCTCCTGAGGGGGGAGAGCACCCAGGAGGGAGAGAGGAGCCCGGGCTTCCCTGGAGGGTGAGAGGCATCCAGCCCTGTGTGGATACAAGTCTGAGGGGAGCAGGAGCAGAGGGTTATGAGCCACGGAGAAGGCTCTACCCTAACATGCGACGTCTGTGTGCTGCTGGGCTAGGGCTTTGACGGCCAGACCTTTGATCACTCTCTGATCCTGCGGCTCCCCTTCAACACCGGCTATTTGTGTTGACAAAGGCCCATATTGCCCTCCCTGCTCCCCATCTGCCTGGCTGTCACCAGCAGTAACCGGGACCTCTCAGCATCATCTGCTCTCTGGTATAGCCCGGGACACAAAACCTTCCTCCAAAACCAGATCTGTTGATGCCTTAATACGTTGGATATCTTCTTTCAGGCTCATTTCCCTGCACCATTCTTTACAGCATGGTCAAGTTCATTCCATGTTAAATTCTGAACTCATAGGTCAGGGGAATTCACGCCCTCTCTCCACAGGTTTCCATGTTACAGATGTGTGCACGGTGTTTGTCCTTGCCCTGAAGATAGGAGAGGCTGGATCAGACTCAAAGTGAAAACAAGAAAAACGTTTCCTCAGGCTTCATTGTAAATGGCAGGCGGTTTGAAGTCAAAGGACCATAGTCAATGGTGACTTGATACAGTAAGAAAAAAAAAGGAAAAGGAAAGTTATTTGGTTCTAAAGTATTATTTATGATCACATTAAAAATTTGCAATAACTTCCAATAATGTCAGTAGAATTTTCTAGAAATACTGCTTCCAGAAGAAAGCCTAGGAGAAAGATGATTGTTGGCAGGGTAACACTGTGTTCTAGGCTGAGTAGTGAGCTGGATGAGGGGTCCTGGTCCCGAGAGGACAACTGGCATCCCAGGCATGTTCTGGGTCACAGGCAATGCCCAGCTCTGCCTGCTGCTCCAGAGACTGGATGGTACTTTTTAAACTATCCATTCTCTTTCCAGATTTTCCAATCATGCAAGTAATTTTGGGGCTGGAGAAAGATGAAGACAAAGAGAGGCTGAAGATAAAATTTTCTCCAGTAAATGAGGATTCAGGGTGATCAACTGCATGACAGAATCCGTACAGAAAAGTTAAAACTGGAAAGAAGTTTTAAGTTTAAAACAAAACAATTTTCCCAAATTGCCCCACAGTCATCACTACAGATTCAGAGAGAAAACCTGAGAGAAGCAGATTGGGAGGCAATAGTTGAACTCCATATGTCAAGCTCAGGAATGTTCCATGAGAGACAGGAAGGCAGGGAGAATAGAGAGGCCATTCTACTCGGCCCCCAGGCAGAAAGAAGACTGCACAGTGGAAGCTGCAGTCATCCATGTGGGAAATTCAGTCCAAGGTCATCCAGTTCATTTGTTAATTCACATGGATGTTCAGATATGTTTTTATCATTTACTTTATGCCAAGCACTATCCTAAGTGCCTAGGATGTATCATTTGATATGATCGTGTGTTGATGATAAAATCATAAAATGACAATAAGAACATTTATGAGGTTTTGACCATGTGCCAGGCATTGCTCTAAGCACTTTGCATGGCTTTATCATTTTATCCTCACGACAGCCCAATGAAGTCGAAGAAACTGAGGGGCTGAATGGTAGCTTCCCAGATACACACACAGGGCACAAAGGCCCGAGGCAGATGGGGTCCCTCCCCTCAAGGGTTCTCCTTCAGCGAGTGGGAAAAGAATAGACACAAGAAGCAGGCCACGCTAATGGCCTTCCTGACTTATCGCTGGCATTTTTTATTAGTTCTGATTCTTGACTTCTTTTCTTACTTAAGAAGAATAAGTTGTCTTCTTTTCTTCCTTCCTTCCATTGTGTCTGTTTTTTTGAATTATTTTGTTGGTATATTCTTCCAGTGGCAAATATTACATCTTTTAAACAGATACTTAAATGAGTATTTCCCTGTGAATATTGAGTTGATCATCATCCATTATCCCCACCTTCTCTTTGTACTTGATCAATTCCCAAGTCTTGTTGAATGTCTTGGGAATTGTTTTTCCAAATGGTAATTATTTTCCTTTGTTTAATACTCTTTTCTGAAGAGCCTTAAGATATACAGTCTTATCAGCCATTCATGGAAAATTAATTAAAACAGATTATAAATAAGTTTTACTGAGTCTTTTTTTTTTTTTTTTAACTCTGTTTCTTTACTCTCATGTCTTCCTGTTTGGATCTTTTTGTATTTTATTGGTTTGTGTCCTTGCACAATATTGTTCCAAAGGGATTCATGCTTAACAGTTTCCTGAGTCTGGAACATTCAAAAACAGAGCATGTGTCCATATAATTAGTATTATATATTACTTCAGCATAGAATTCTACATTCAAGTTCTATTCCCTCAGAAGTATGAAAATGAAATCATAACCGTATGTGGCAAGTGCGAAATCCCATATAGATCTGATTATCTCCCTTCGTTAGACACTTCTTTAGAAGTTTGTACTGGCATCTCTAGATGTCTGAGATGTCCTATAACACACATGCACACACTTTCCCTGGTAAATATTCAGGCAGATAAGAAATAGGCAAGGTTATCGTGTTCCTGTTGGACATCAATCATGACATATGAAAAGCAAACAGGGACACAATGCAAACAGATGCATGATGAGGGAGGGGCAGCCAGATCAAAAGAACATCAAAATGACTCTGGGCGCAACAGCAGGATCTCAGGTCACCCCACCCTCACCTAGTCACACATTCAGGGCAACACCTTCTTTCCTCCAATCTTTCTTCCATAAATACAGGATGACTCTGGGCTCCCCATCCACCCAGTCTCTTGTGAAGGGTTTTGTGTACATAAATTTTCAAATCTTTTGGGTACATGCCAAAGATCGTGATTGCTGAATGGTTAGTTTTCTAAGAGACCACCAACCTGTCTTCCAAAGTGGCTGAACCATTCTGCATTCCCATGAACAATAAATGGGAGTTTCTGGTGCTCCACATCCTTGCCTGCATTTGGTGTTGTCGATGTTCTGGATTTTTGCCATTCTAAGGTATGAATGTGCTTACTTTGAAAGTGTCATATTATTTTGGATAATCTCTCCTGCTCCTAATATGCCTCTATATACTCATCAGCTACAATGACGGGGTCCATGAAGGGCTATGCTGCTTCACTCAGAGGAGCTGAAACATAAACACCTCTAGGATTCTAGACAGATCCCTTCAGTGACCAGTTTCCCCTTAAGGTTAAGATTCTCGTTTCTCTTAGAGCACTGTTCAGGGGGTCTAAAGAAACTCCATGGAGTAGGATTTCAAGGTTTTGGGGGAGAGTACCCCATTCTCAATTGCCCTGGCTAAAACTTACAATAAGAAATAAAATGAATGTCTCCTTAGACCCCCAGCTATTAAATTAACACCAAGTCTTCAGCCAACAGAGCATCAGGTAATGCCACCAAGACGGGCAAGAGATGTATTTTACCCTTCAGGCAATGGGGAGATATGACTATTATGCAATGAGAGATCCTGTATTGTCATCTGGAAATACAGAGTCAGAAGACAATTGAGTAAGGCACTGCCACTTTCATCCTCCTCAGTTTCTCTAAAGTTGTGGAAATTTCTTAAAACCTCACCTCATCTGGAAACCACATCTTTGGCCTCCAGTTTTCCCCTCTTAGCTGTTTATCATTTTCTATAAAAAGTGGCCTGTGCTGGGGCAGGCTCAGTAGCATAGTAGTTGAGTTCCCATGCTCCACTTTGGGGATCCAGGGTTTGCCAGTTAGGATCCTGAGTGTGGACCTACAGGCTGCTCACCAAGCCATGCTGTGGTGGCGTCCCACATAGAAGAACTAGAAGAGCTTACAACTAGGATATACAACTATTTATTGGAGTTTTGGGGAGAGAAAATAAAATGGAGGAAGATAGATTGGCAACAGATGTTAACTCAGGGCCAATCTTTCTCACACATACACACACAAAAATGACCTGTGTTTACAGCTGATTTCTTTACTTAGATAGGGTTCTGCCTGTGGGAACTTAACAGCTAAAATGTTCTTCTCATTTTGTATTGTTCTATCTCTTTCAGTCCAATTCTGTATAAGTTCTTTAAAAACTTGATGGGCTTCCTGTGTATAAGTTATAATCAACCCTATTAGAAAAAAGCCAGCCCACACTTCTTTCAGAGACAGACCCTTCACTTCTGAGCTGAACATTAGGGTGCTAGGAAGCCATTAAAATTCATAGAAGCCTTATCTCTCTTTTTTTTTTAAGATTTTATTTTTTTTCCTTTTTCTCCCAAAGGCCCCCCGTACATAGTTGTATATTCTTTGTTGTGGGTCCTTCTAGTTGTGGCACGTGGGACACTGCCTCAGCGTGGTTTGATGAGCGATGCCATGTCCGCGCCCAGGATCTGAACCAACGAAACACTGGGCCGCCTGCAGTGGAGCACGCGAACTTAACCACTAGGCCACGGGGCCAGCCCCAGAAGCCTTATTTCTAGATGAAAAAAATCTCCTCTTGGCAGTTAAAACTTTTTCAAGGTTGCTACAGTGTTCTTACAGGCATGGCCTTGAGATCAACCCTGAAACCATAGTTAAATGGGAATAACTTCAATTTGATGTTTGCCCTATGGTCACTTTTTATTTTGTGAAATTTTGCCTTAAAAGATTCAAGATGAGAAATAGTTTCATTTTCAAGGTTTAACTAACATCTCCATGAACTCTTCTAAGTTTCCACCACTAGGTCCCTTGGTGGGACTTCTACCCACTGCTGAGTCCCAACAACAATGCTTCCCCTTCAAGGTTTGTTATGGCAACATCCCACTTCCAGGCACTGAACAAATTGCCCCAGAAATTATCAGCCTTAAACAGTAGCCATTTCATTGCATCTTACAGTGTTGTGGGTCAGGAATTGGGCAAGCCTTGACTGAAAGATTCTTCTTCACGTCTACTGGGGTCATTTGATGGCTGAGCTGGAGGGACAAAAATGGTGCCATTCACGTTCCTGGCCCCATGGTGAGCTCTTGGAACCATAAGGCCCAGCTGGGTCCCTCTCATCCATTAGTCTAAGGATCTCTCAGGTGGTCTCCAAAGGAAGGCAGAATTCTGCCATGGTGACTCGGAAGCCAGCAGAAGTTTCTGGTCCTTTAATCATCAGAAATGACAGTGGTGGGAGGCAAAGAAAACTCTGGTGTGGGAGATTCTTCAGACTTCATTGGGTCTTATGACAGGTAGGCATTTCACCTACCTACTGAGTAATGGCAGGAAGAGAAAACACCTGTACAGAAATGAATATATGTTCGTGTATTTCAAAGGAGAAGGAGGATAAAAGACAAGGGAAAGGCAGTTTGGAAGACAAAAATGATAAGAAAAGAAATTTTGAAGAAAGAAGACAGGGTAGGTGTGTGCAATCTCACTTTCCACATTTGTTTACAAGTTCTGATGACCTGTATGAGACATAGATTCTTCTAGATCCTATGAAAGGGAACATATTTTTGTCCAATAGCTAAGAGCCTCATGCTTTGGTTTGATCTAAAACAGACTAAAAAGATTTTCTCTTTTCACCTTTGATGAGTGTCACAGAGTCATCAGTAGCTGCAAAAATAAAAGCTGAGAATTCTTCTAGCTTCAGGGGACATGATAGAAGATGTCCACGCTGAGCCACATCTTCTCCACCAGCACTGCCTTTGGGGTCTACTACCTGAGCCAGGTCATCAACACTCATGGTCACAGCACACATGAAAAATGTCCGTTGAGTACTCTTGGGTGTCAAGAAAACCCACACTGTGGACGGTCCAGAAAAATCTTCCCAAAACATCATATTGAACACAGAAAGTGCTTGAGGGAAAGAAATGCTTACTAGCTCCTATCGCCCAACTCTGATACACTCCTATTTTAAGGTATCTGTAGTGTAGCTCTGAATTCCTTATGGAGTGTGAGACAATGGAGAAAGAAGCATAAACTTGGCTGGATTCAGAAGTCCTGGGTTCATGTGACAGTGCGATTTCTACTTACCCTCTCCCATCCTTCGGTCCTTATCCTCAGTTAAGGAGGTTTGTCTACAAGGTCTCCAAGAAACTTCCCAGTCTTATATCCAATCCAAACTCATTGCTTTTCTCCATCTTCACAAGCTCCTTTCCCAGTCATCACCACCTCCACGCTGCCCTATTGAATGTTGTCGGCACTTTCCTTCTTCACTCCATTCTCCAGACACAGAAACGAATCTCTCCCCTCTCTCCTTGCCCAAACCCTGTTCCTTCTTCCAGGACTTAAAGGCTTTACTGTACCCCAGCTTCATTTTACCAAAGTAATGCACAACTTGGAACACTTCTTATATTGTGACCTCCTATCAATAGAG
The DNA here is from genome assembly GCF_021613505.1 of Equus quagga. NCBI lineage: Eukaryota > Metazoa > Chordata > Mammalia > Perissodactyla > Equidae > Equus > Equus quagga. Next base: position 13,126 of record NW_025803313.1, read on the forward strand.
AAATCACCAATGTCACAAACTGCTTGAAGGCTTTGTAAACAGGAGACCTGGGTTTCCAAACCAGCTCTAGTAAGTGCTTGCTGTTTACCCTTGGATATATCATTGGAATCCTATAGGTCTCAATAGCTTCTTACGTAAAGTGAAAATATGGTTTATTCTTTCCATGTAGTGGGATGAAGACAGCCTGGTGCCTCTTCACAGAAGTGCTGTTCGTTGAGTAACTACTTTATGCCAGGTAGCGTTCTTGGGATACAGAATAGCATTTACTGAACTAACATTAGCTAATATTTTTTGATTACCAAGTATTCTTCCTCCACTCTCATAATTATTTCCCCAAATAACCCTATTAAGTAGATGTTATATTTAACCATTTATTTATCTATGTTTTGCAGACGGGAAAACGAATTTTAGAGAAGTTATCTCACTCAAAGTCATGAGAGATTAGGAAACAATGTGATGTTAAATCTCAGAAAGTTAGTTTCTATACACATCATCAAATGTAAGTTTTGGAGGGTTATTTGTCTTCTGGATCCAGAACCTGAAGGCTGTTGGTCATCATATGTTTGCTGGCTGAGGGACTGGATCGGCTTTTATAGCCTCACCTTAGTATATGACTCTGTAAACCTTCTCGTTTGAAATCTGATGTGAAGACCTTGGGACCTGAGTTTTTCTCACCCTTTGATGGCTAAGGAAAGCATACTATCAAACATCATCAGCCAGAATTCACATTTTCAATAATTGTGAAATAAAGATTTCACTGTTCTCAGGACAAGGTGCTGGGAGTACTCTTGACCTGTCTACAGACTGGGCTGTCCAATAATATAATGACCAGCAGAACCAATGCATCAAAGTCTCCAGGATGCATGGTACTGGAAGGCGACACAAGACCTCACCCCCTGCAAGTGATCCATATGAGATTCAGCTACTCCTCTGGGTTAGGAGGATGCTGAGCTTCTAATAGGAGGAAGGAGAATTAGCCCCATAGGTGCACAAGTTGGTTGGATACAAGAGCAGACATAATGGGCCATTGGAAATGGATTTTGTGTTTAAATTGCAATGCTTGTATATATGGTTATGATTTGGGGAATACTGCAGCACGGATGGACAGAGGAGAAGAAAGAATACAAAGGCTCCCTCGTTTTCTAAAGTTATGTAGATGTTCCTCTGATCTAACAGCCCCACCCCTGTCCGCCTGTCCTCTCTACTTCTGGGTGTCTATATGTACCATTCCTACATCAAAATGATAAGGATCCTGATCACCCCCATGGGAACGTAGGGCTCCCCTAAGAGGTGTCAGCAAATCGGATGGATACTCTGACTCCTAGTATCGGACGTGAGGAGTCATTTCCATTCCAAAAAAGCACTAACACATGGAAGACTGAGTTTTACAAATTTAAGTTGGAAAGAATTTTTTACATGACATAAAAATCCAAAGTTTCTGCACAGCAAAAAAGAGAAAAAGTGAAAATGACAAGCTCACATTTGTCAAAAATGACAAATTAGAAACAATTTCCAGTACTTATACCACACAGCTAATTCTTGAATTTACAAGGCTATCCTACAAATCAACACAAATAAATAGGCCAATAATTCCATTTCCCAATACAGGCAAAGAAGAAAGGACATTCCAGAGAAAATAAAGACAAATACTTCCAAGACATGAAAACACGTGGACCCTGATTCCCGAGAGAAACGCAAACCAAGAAGACACTGAAATCTCAATTCTTACCTATCAGATTGGGAAAGACCAGAAAGGCTCACTGTCTGTGGATCAGCTTGCTTTCAACCACAAACACCAGGAAAACCAATAAACAGGGGTTTTACAAAGAAAAAAGCTTGTTTTCCCCAAGTCACAAAAATCTGTATGTGGGCAGTCCGGGAGGGGAGAAGGTGGTTCAACTATGACCTCAAGGACCCAGCACCTCCTGTGCACCTGCTCCAGCATCCACATCAAGTAAGTGTCCTCTTTGGGGTCAAGACACACCTGCTGCAAGTCCAAGTGCTACTGTCATCCAAGCAGAGAGAAGGGGGAAGTATGAAACAGTTGCATAACATGGAGGTTAAGCAATAAGAAACATTTATATCATTATTTAAAAAGGGTTCCATTCATAGGGATAACATTTCATTGGTCACAAATCTGTAATTGGCCAATCTGGGCTGCAAGAGAGACTAGGACATCACTTATTTTTAGTGAGCACATTGCTGCCTAGATCCTAGGCAGGAAGAAAGGATGATGGAAATTGGCTAATCCCAGGGCATCTACAACACACTCCATTGTGAGAGGGGACCATTCAGGCTGGTGAATTACTCTGAGTGCT
>NW_025803314.1:0-15443 GCF_021613505.1 Equus quagga
AGCACTCAGAGTAATTCACCAGCCTGAATGGTCCCCTCTCACAATGGAGTGTGTTGTAGATGCCCTGGGATTAGCCAATTTCCATCATCCTTTCTTCCTGCCTAGGATCTAGGCAGCAATGTGCTCACTAAAAATAAGTGATGTCCTAGTCTCTCTTGCAGCCCAGATTGGCCAATTACAGATTTGTGACCAATGAAATGTTATCCCTATGAATGGAACCCTTTTTAAATAATGATATAAATGTTTCTTATTGCTTAACCTCCATGTTATGCAACTGTTTCATACTTCCCCCTTCTCTCTGCTTGGATGACAGTAGCACTTGGACTTGCAGCAGGTGTGTCTTGACCCCAAAGAGGACACTTACTTGATGTGGATGCTGGAGCAGGTGCACAGGAGGTGCTGGGTCCTTGAGGTCATAGTTGAACCACCTTCTCCCCTCCCGGACTGCCCACATACAGATTTTTGTGACTTGGGGAAAACAAGCTTTTTTCTTTGTAAAACCCCTGTTTATTGGTTTTCCTGGTGTTTGTGGTTGAAAGCAAGCTGATCCACAGACAGTGAGCCTTTCTGGTCTTTCCCAATCTGATAGGTAAGAATTGAGATTTCAGTGTCTTCTTGGTTTGCGTTTCTCTCGGGAATCAGGGTCCACGTGTTTTCATGTCTTGGAAGTATTTGTCTTTATTTTCTCTGGAATGTCCTTTCTTCTTTGCCTGTATTGGGAAATGGAATTATTGGCCTATTTATTTGTGTTGATTTGTAGGATAGCCTTGTAAATTCAAGAATTAGCTGTGTGGTATAAGTACTGGAAATTGTTTCTAATTTGTCATTTTTGACAAATGTGAGCTTGTCATTTTCACTTTTTCTCTTTTTTGCTGTGCAGAAACTTTGGATTTTTATGTCATGTAAAAAATTCTTTCCAACTTAAATTTGTAAAACTCAGTCTTCCATGTGTTAGTGCTTTTTTGGAATGGAAATGACTCCTCACGTCCGATACTAGGAGTCAGAGTATCCATCCGATTTGCTGACACCTCTTAGGGGAGCCCTACGTTCCCATGGGGGTGATCAGGATCCTTATCATTTTGATGTAGGAATGGTACATATAGACACCCAGAAGTAGAGAGGACAGGCGGACAGGGGTGGGGCTGTTAGATCAGAGGAACATCTACATAACTTTAGAAAACGAGGGAGCCTTTGTATTCTTTCTTCTCCTCTGTCCATCCGTGCTGCAGTATTCCCCAAATCATAACCATATATACAAGCATTGCAATTTAAACACAAAATCCATTTCCAATGGCCCATTATGTCTGCTCTTGTATCCAACCAACTTGTGCACCTATGGGGCTAATTCTCCTTCCTCCTATTAGAAGCTCAGCATCCTCCTAACCCAGAGGAGTAGCTGAATCTCATATGGATCACTTGCAGGGGGTGAGGTCTTGTGTCGCCTTCCAGTACCATGCATCCTGGAGACTTTGATGCATTGGTTCTGCTGGTCATTATATTATTGGACAGCCCAGTCTGTAGACAGGTCAAGAGTACTCCCAGCACCTTGTCCTGAGAACAGTGAAATCTTTATTTCACAATTATTGAAAATGTGAATTCTGGCTGATGATGTTTGATAGTATGCTTTCCTTAGCCATCAAAGGGTGAGAAAAACTCAGGTCCCAAGGTCTTCACATCAGATTTCAAACGAGAAGGTTTACAGAGTCATATACTAAGGTGAGGCTATAAAAGCCGATCCAGTCCCTCAGCCAGCAAACATATGATGACCAACAGCCTTCAGGTTCTGGATCCAGAAGACAAATAACCCTCCAAAACTTACATTTGATGATGTGTATAGAAACTAACTTTCTGAGATTTAACATCACATTGTTTCCTAATCTCTCATGACTTTGAGTGAGATAACTTCTCTAAAATTCGTTTTCCCGTCTGCAAAACATAGATAAATAAATGGTTAAATATAACATCTACTTAATAGGGTTATTTGGGGAAATAATTATGAGAGTGGAGGAAGAATACTTGGTAATCAAAAAATATTAGCTAATGTTAGTTCAGTAAATGCTATTCTGTATCCCAAGAACGCTACCTGGCATAAAGTAGTTACTCAACGAACAGCACTTCTGTGAAGAGGCACCAGGCTGTCTTCATCCCACTACATGGAAAGAATAAACCATATTTTCACTTTACGTAAGAAGCTATTGAGACCTATAGGATTCCAATGATATATCCAAGGGTAAACAGCAAGCACTTACTAGAGCTGGTTTGGAAACCCAGGTCTCCTGTTTACAAAGCCTTCAAGCAGTTTGTGACATTGGTGATTTCTCTATTGATAGGAGGTCACAATATAAGAAGTGTTCCAAGTTGTGCATTACTTTGGTAAAATGAAGCTGGGGTACAGTAAAGCCTTTAAGTCCTGGAAGAAGGAACAGGGTTTGGGCAAGGAGAGAGGGGAGAGATTCGTTTCTGTGTCTGGAGAATGGAGTGAAGAAGGAAAGTGCCGACAACATTCAATAGGGCAGCGTGGAGGTGGTGATGACTGGGAAAGGAGCTTGTGAAGATGGAGAAAAGCAATGAGTTTGGATTGGATATAAGACTGGGAAGTTTCTTGGAGACCTTGTAGACAAACCTCCTTAACTGAGGATAAGGACCGAAGGATGGGAGAGGGTAAGTAGAAATCGCACTGTCACATGAACCCAGGACTTCTGAATCCAGCCAAGTTTATGCTTCTTTCTCCATTGTCTCACACTCCATAAGGAATTCAGAGCTACACTACAGATACCTTAAAATAGGAGTGTATCAGAGTTGGGCGATAGGAGCTAGTAAGCATTTCTTTCCCTCAAGCACTTTCTGTGTTCAATATGATGTTTTGGGAAGATTTTTCTGGACCGTCCACAGTGTGGGTTTTCTTGACACCCAAGAGTACTCAACGGACATTTTTCATGTGTGCTGTGACCATGAGTGTTGATGACCTGGCTCAGGTAGTAGACCCCAAAGGCAGTGCTGGTGGAGAAGATGTGGCTCAGCGTGGACATCTTCTATCATGTCCCCTGAAGCTAGAAGAATTCTCAGCTTTTATTTTTGCAGCTACTGATGACTCTGTGACACTCATCAAAGGTGAAAAGAGAAAATCTTTTTAGTCTGTTTTAGATCAAACCAAAGCATGAGGCTCTTAGCTATTGGACAAAAATATGTTCCCTTTCATAGGATCTAGAAGAATCTATGTCTCATACAGGTCATCAGAACTTGTAAACAAATGTGGAAAGTGAGATTGCACACACCTACCCTGTCTTCTTTCTTCAAAATTTCTTTTCTTATCATTTTTGTCTTCCAAACTGCCTTTCCCTTGTCTTTTATCCTCCTTCTCCTTTGAAATACACGAACATATATTCATTTCTGTACAGGTGTTTTCTCTTCCTGCCATTACTCAGTAGGTAGGTGAAATGCCTACCTGTCATAAGACCCAATGAAGTCTGAAGAATCTCCCACACCAGAGTTTTCTTTGCCTCCCACCACTGTCATTTCTGATGATTAAAGGACCAGAAACTTCTGCTGGCTTCCGAGTCACCATGGCAGAATTCTGCCTTCCTTTGGAGACCACCTGAGAGATCCTTAGACTAATGGATGAGAGGGACCCAGCTGGGCCTTATGGTTCCAAGAGCTCACCATGGGGCCAGGAACGTGAATGGCACCATTTTTGTCCCTCCAGCTCAGCCATCAAATGACCCCAGTAGACGTGAAGAAGAATCTTTCAGTCAAGGCTTGCCCAATTCCTGACCCACAACACTGTAAGATGCAATGAAATGGCTACTGTTTAAGGCTGATAATTTCTGGGGCAATTTGTTCAGTGCCTGGAAGTGGGATGTTGCCATAACAAACCTTGAAGGGGAAGCATTGTTGTTGGGACTCAGCAGTGGGTAGAAGTCCCACCAAGGGACCTAGTGGTGGAAACTTAGAAGAGTTCATGGAGATGTTAGTTAAACCTTGAAAATGAAACTATTTCTCATCTTGAATCTTTTAAGGCAAAATTTCACAAAATAAAAAGTGACCATAGGGCAAACATCAAATTGAAGTTATTCCCATTTAACTATGGTTTCAGGGTTGATCTCAAGGCCATGCCTGTAAGAACACTGTAGCAACCTTGAAAAAGTTTTAACTGCCAAGAGGAGATTTTTTTCATCTAGAAATAAGGCTTCTGGGGCTGGCCCCGTGGCCTAGTGGTTAAGTTCGCGTGCTCCACTGCAGGCGGCCCAGTGTTTCGTTGGTTCAGATCCTGGGCGCGGACATGGCATCGCTCATCAAACCACGCTGAGGCAGTGTCCCACGTGCCACAACTAGAAGGACCCACAACAAAGAATATACAACTATGTACGGGGGGCCTTTGGGAGAAAAAGGAAAAAAAATAAAATCTTAAAAAAAAAAGAGAGATAAGGCTTCTATGAATTTTAATGGCTTCCTAGCACCCTAATGTTCAGCTCAGAAGTGAAGGGTCTGTCTCTGAAAGAAGTGTGGGCTGGCTTTTTTCTAATAGGGTTGATTATAACTTATACACAGGAAGCCCATCAAGTTTTTAAAGAACTTATACAGAATTGGACTGAAAGAGATAGAACAATACAAAATGAGAAGAACATTTTAGCTGTTAAGTTCCCACAGGCAGAACCCTATCTAAGTAAAGAAATCAGCTGTAAACACAGGTCATTTTTGTGTGTGTATGTGTGAGAAAGATTGGCCCTGAGTTAACATCTGTTGCCAATCTATCTTCCTCCATTTTATTTTCTCTCCCCAAAACTCCAATAAATAGTTGTATATCCTAGTTGTAAGCTCTTCTAGTTCTTCTATGTGGGACGCCACCACAGCATGGCTTGGTGAGCAGCCTGTAGGTCCACACTCAGGATCCTAACTGGCAAACCCTGGATCCCCAAAGTGGAGCATGGGAACTCAACTACTATGCTACTGAGCCTGCCCCAGCACAGGCCACTTTTTATAGAAAATGATAAACAGCTAAGAGGGGAAAACTGGAGGCCAAAGATGTGGTTTCCAGATGAGGTGAGGTTTTAAGAAATTTCCACAACTTTAGAGAAACTGAGGAGGATGAAAGTGGCAGTGCCTTACTCAATTGTCTTCTGACTCTGTATTTCCAGATGACAATACAGGATCTCTCATTGCATAATAGTCATATCTCCCCATTGCCTGAAGGGTAAAATACATCTCTTGCCCGTCTTGGTGGCATTACCTGATGCTCTGTTGGCTGAAGACTTGGTGTTAATTTAATAGCTGGGGGTCTAAGGAGACATTCATTTTATTTCTTATTGTAAGTTTTAGCCAGGGCAATTGAGAATGGGGTACTCTCCCCCAAAACCTTGAAATCCTACTCCATGGAGTTTCTTTAGACCCCCTGAACAGTGCTCTAAGAGAAACGAGAATCTTAACCTTAAGGGGAAACTGGTCACTGAAGGGATCTGTCTAGAATCCTAGAGGTGTTTATGTTTCAGCTCCTCTGAGTGAAGCAGCATAGCCCTTCATGGACCCCGTCATTGTAGCTGATGAGTATATAGAGGCATATTAGGAGCAGGAGAGATTATCCAAAATAATATGACACTTTCAAAGTAAGCACATTCATACCTTAGAATGGCAAAAATCCAGAACATCGACAACACCAAATGCAGGCAAGGATGTGGAGCACCAGAAACTCCCATTTATTGTTCATGGGAATGCAGAATGGTTCAGCCACTTTGGAAGACAGGTTGGTGGTCTCTTAGAAAACTAACCATTCAGCAATCACGATCTTTGGCATGTACCCAAAAGATTTGAAAATTTATGTACACAAAACCCTTCACAAGAGACTGGGTGGATGGGGAGCCCAGAGTCATCCTGTATTTATGGAAGAAAGATTGGAGGAAAGAAGGTGTTGCCCTGAATGTGTGACTAGGTGAGGGTGGGGTGACCTGAGATCCTGCTGTTGCGCCCAGAGTCATTTTGATGTTCTTTTGATCTGGCTGCCCCTCCCTCATCATGCATCTGTTTGCATTGTGTCCCTGTTTGCTTTTCATATGTCATGATTGATGTCCAACAGGAACACGATAACCTTGCCTATTTCTTATCTGCCTGAATATTTACCAGGGAAAGTGTGTGCATGTGTGTTATAGGACATCTCAGACATCTAGAGATGCCAGTACAAACTTCTAAAGAAGTGTCTAACGAAGGGAGATAATCAGATCTATATGGGATTTCGCACTTGCCACATACGGTTATGATTTCATTTTCATACTTCTGAGGGAATAGAACTTGAATGTAGAATTCTATGCTGAAGTAATATATAATACTAATTATATGGACACATGCTCTGTTTTTGAATGTTCCAGACTCAGGAAACTGTTAAGCATGAATCCCTTTGGAACAATATTGTGCAAGGACACAAACCAATAAAATACAAAAAGATCCAAACAGGAAGACATGAGAGTAAAGAAACAGAGTTAAAAAAAAAAAAAAAAGACTCAGTAAAACTTATTTATAATCTGTTTTAATTAATTTTCCATGAATGGCTGATAAGACTGTATATCTTAAGGCTCTTCAGAAAAGAGTATTAAACAAAGGAAAATAATTACCATTTGGAAAAACAATTCCCAAGACATTCAACAAGACTTGGGAATTGATCAAGTACAAAGAGAAGGTGGGGATAATGGATGATGATCAACTCAATATTCACAGGGAAATACTCATTTAAGTATCTGTTTAAAAGATGTAATATTTGCCACTGGAAGAATATACCAACAAAATAATTCAAAAAAACAGACACAATGGAAGGAAGGAAGAAAAGAAGACAACTTATTCTTCTTAAGTAAGAAAAGAAGTCAAGAATCAGAACTAATAAAAAATGCCAGCGATAAGTCAGGAAGGCCATTAGCGTGGCCTGCTTCTTGTGTCTATTCTTTTCCCACTCGCTGAAGGAGAACCCTTGAGGGGAGGGACCCCATCTGCCTCGGGCCTTTGTGCCCTGTGTGTGTATCTGGGAAGCTACCATTCAGCCCCTCAGTTTCTTCGACTTCATTGGGCTGTCGTGAGGATAAAATGATAAAGCCATGCAAAGTGCTTAGAGCAATGCCTGGCACATGGTCAAAACCTCATAAATGTTCTTATTGTCATTTTATGATTTTATCATCAACACACGATCATATCAAATGATACATCCTAGGCACTTAGGATAGTGCTTGGCATAAAGTAAATGATAAAAACATATCTGAACATCCATGTGAATTAACAAATGAACTGGATGACCTTGGACTGAATTTCCCACATGGATGACTGCAGCTTCCACTGTGCAGTCTTCTTTCTGCCTGGGGGCCGAGTAGAATGGCCTCTCTATTCTCCCTGCCTTCCTGTCTCTCATGGAACATTCCTGAGCTTGACATATGGAGTTCAACTATTGCCTCCCAATCTGCTTCTCTCAGGTTTTCTCTCTGAATCTGTAGTGATGACTGTGGGGCAATTTGGGAAAATTGTTTTGTTTTAAACTTAAAACTTCTTTCCAGTTTTAACTTTTCTGTACGGATTCTGTCATGCAGTTGATCACCCTGAATCCTCATTTACTGGAGAAAATTTTATCTTCAGCCTCTCTTTGTCTTCATCTTTCTCCAGCCCCAAAATTACTTGCATGATTGGAAAATCTGGAAAGAGAATGGATAGTTTAAAAAGTACCATCCAGTCTCTGGAGCAGCAGGCAGAGCTGGGCATTGCCTGTGACCCAGAACATGCCTGGGATGCCAGTTGTCCTCTCGGGACCAGGACCCCTCATCCAGCTCACTACTCAGCCTAGAACACAGTGTTACCCTGCCAACAATCATCTTTCTCCTAGGCTTTCTTCTGGAAGCAGTATTTCTAGAAAATTCTACTGACATTATTGGAAGTTATTGCAAATTTTTAATGTGATCATAAATAATACTTTAGAACCAAATAACTTTCCTTTTCCTTTTTTTTTCTTACTGTATCAAGTCACCATTGACTATGGTCCTTTGACTTCAAACCGCCTGCCATTTACAATGAAGCCTGAGGAAACGTTTTTCTTGTTTTCACTTTGAGTCTGATCCAGCCTCTCCTATCTTCAGGGCAAGGACAAACACCGTGCACACATCTGTAACATGGAAACCTGTGGAGAGAGGGCGTGAATTCCCCTGACCTATGAGTTCAGAATTTAACATGGAATGAACTTGACCATGCTGTAAAGAATGGTGCAGGGAAATGAGCCTGAAAGAAGATATCCAACGTATTAAGGCATCAACAGATCTGGTTTTGGAGGAAGGTTTTGTGTCCCGGGCTATACCAGAGAGCAGATGATGCTGAGAGGTCCCGGTTACTGCTGGTGACAGCCAGGCAGATGGGGAGCAGGGAGGGCAATATGGGCCTTTGTCAACACAAATAGCCGGTGTTGAAGGGGAGCCGCAGGATCAGAGAGTGATCAAAGGTCTGGCCGTCAAAGCCCTAGCCCAGCAGCACACAGACGTCGCATGTTAGGGTAGAGCCTTCTCCGTGGCTCATAACCCTCTGCTCCTGCTCCCCTCAGACTTGTATCCACACAGGGCTGGATGCCTCTCACCCTCCAGGGAAGCCCGGGCTCCTCTCTCCCTCCTGGGTGCTCTCCCCCCTCAGGAGGCTCCCAGCCACGAGGACCCCTGCCTGTTGGCTTCCTGTGTCTGCTTCATCTTCAGTGCGTTTCTCCCTCCACTCATCTGAGACACATTTCATATGTACCCACATTAGATTTAGCAATCGTAATCCAGAAATTGATAAAATGTAAATACAATTTACTTAGAAAAACTCCTATGGAGGGACTACTTGAATCTTTTTTTTTCAATTGAAAAATCTTTGAAAATGCTGCCAGAATAGGCATAGCTAACCAAAATGAGTTTGACAATTTAAGGTATCCTAAATATACTTTAGATCCTTTCTTTTATTTTTCCTTCTATTTTTTCTTGTTACAAAATCAATTCATGTTTAACATAGGAAAGAAATCCAAAAATATAGATTAAAAGACAACTCTCAGACCCAACTGTAACCCAGCCCGTCTGAGAACTACTGTTTCCTGTAGAGTCGTTGGCACCTGTTTGGCATCTATTTATTATATTTAAATAAAAGTGATATCATGCTATGTGTAGTTTATTGACAAATGGTGATTTATCTGCTGCATTTTCTATTATTAGATATGTGGTTTGTATGCTTTTTAAAAATTTGCTGTTTTGACAGCTGGCCCAGGAAAGACTGACTGATAAAGAATGAGACATCAAAGAGCAAAAGGCAGAGGAAAATAGCAAAACACCTCAAGATTCTGAAAAACTGACAAAAATGGTTAAATACTGTGATAAGGTGATAAAACTGGTTAGCATGTTTCACAAATGCTAAGGCTGGAGACATTAGGGACGAGGATGTTTGTTTCTGACAAATTGTCACGTGAGCTGACTTGTTTCGTTCACATAGCATCTGTCTCTCTCTCTATGTTTAAGCAGGTTGTCTGGCAACAGACTGGTGGGAAAACTCGTTTTCCAAGCAGGGCCCTCCAGCTTCAGAAAGCAAAATCTCCCTCATCTGTAGTAGATGAAACCAAGATAACGTCTCCTTTCTCCTACTTATTCCTCCCTCCCGTCTGGCCTCAGTTTATCAAGGAACATTGTTTCTTTATTGTTGGTTTTTGCTTTGTTTTATTTTTTAGTATAAGTCTACACTCTGGGAAAGTTTGTTCTTCTCCAAGAAGCACTCATTGAGCTCATTCTCAGTTAGGGTCCCTGGAGGGAGCTACAAATGTCCTCTACGATATCGATATCGTGCAAAGGAGTCCCTCCCCTCCTCCCCACACGGGCAGGTCTCAGAGGAAGGGCATTTGAGAGGAGTGAAAGGCTCCCACACACTTTCAAGGTGCACTGCAGTGGCTCCCAGCCCAGAGAAGGAAGGGAGGATGCCCAGAGGCATGTGGAGGCAGCTCAGGAATGCAAATCACACCATGTGCTTCTCCACCCACTCTGGGCATGCACATGTGGATAGAGTCTTACAGAAGTGAGCATCAGTGACAACCTTGAAAGGGAAAATGAATCATTACAAGTCTTGGGGTGTGTCTGGGAGGAGTTTCAGAGCACTCCAGTTGGGGTGGTGCCATTTCTTACATACCTACTGTACTTTCTCCCTGGGGCTGACTCTCAGCCTCACAAAATTTCAGAAAGAAGGTGATGGTGCTCACTCATAGCACTAATGTTTGCAGAGACAATGTCAGAAGAGATATCCTCCGTGCTCACTACATCAGGAGGGCTGGGTTTGTTCTGATAACTTTGCTAGGTCCAGCTACAGGTGCGAGGATGAAGACCATCCCTGGCATCAAAATTTGATGTCTGGCAACCACAGGTAGCTGTGAGCCTAGCAAAGGCTAGACTTACAGATATACACAGTAAGGGGTATTCCCAGCTCCTCACACCTTGGAAATTCAGGAAAACCTGGCGGCAGGCAATCTAGGAAGTCAGTATTGGGTTCTCTGACAGCGAGCAGCAGGAACGTGGTCACTGAGCTGCTGTCCAGGCCGGGCCTACAGTGTGGAAAGGCTCACAGGCGGGTGCAAACAAAGGCTCAGATTTCAAGACACAAGGGAAAAGATCTGAGGGTGACCTTGAGGGCTGGTTTGGTGGCGACCATGACGTGACTTTGAGCCTGAAAGCTTGGGGTCTGAGGTTTTTAAAATTAATGTTTAGAGGATATTTTTTATTATAAGGGAAATAAATGAAAAAACAATAACTTAATCTTATTTCTCACCTTTAGGTAATTTGGTGGATAAGTTAAGAAAAAAGGAATGATGTATTTCTTCAACAAATATTTATTGAGTTTCTGGTTTCTTCTACGTTCCAAACACTATTCCCAGCACTGAGGATACAACAGCTAACAAACAAGACAGAAATCCCTGCAACACAGGGCTCACTTCCTGGTGTCTAAGAGAGAGACAGGAGTTGAGAGAAAAATATAAAATCACAAAATAGTATTATAGGCTGAATCGTGTCCCCTAGACTTCACAAATTGAAGCCTTAATACTCAGTGCCTCATTTAAGACAGTATTTTGAGATGGAACTTTTAAAGAGGTGACCAAGTTAAGATGAGGCCATTAGAGTGGGCCCTAATCCACTCTGAGGGTGTCCTTATTAGAAGAGGATATTTGGACACACAAAGGGACAATGACAATAGACAATGAAAGGGTAGAGAGATAGAGAGAGAGAGATCGCCAGACCTACCTTCAGTATCATTTGCTCAATTAAACAATTTTGTCTCTGAGGCCAACATCACTCCTTGAATTCCCTAAATATTTAGACCCAGAATTTATTTTTAAGCTAGTTTTAGTCAAAAATCTGTTGCTGGCATTTACATTAGTCCCAACTATACATCTATCAAACATCAAAAAAGTAGAAACAGAAGCTCGTTGTTAAGAAATTCTTTGGGATGAGGAAAAAAGCTCAGGGACAGACACAGAAGGTGCCTACTGTTCCCTCCAGGCCTTCGATCCATGTCTTGAATTTTTGTGCATCAGTTGAAGAAGCCAGATGACAACAATGCCTGTGATCGACACCACTAAGAGGTGAGACCCCAAGAGATGCTCCTGAGAGTGATAGGTCCTCTTCTGCAATAGCTGGAAACAGGTGGCCTGGAGGAAGAGGAAGCATCTGCCAGGTTCCCGGGGAGGTGGATGAAAGGAGAATTGGAGAAGTTAAATTTGAGTTAGAATAGGCACATCAAGAGGTCCAGATAGGGCTATTGCAATGCTCATTCCTCAGACTGCAGGAGTTCTGGCTGAGTGATGCCTGTGAGTAGGACCTGAGCCCTCACAGCCTTATCTATAAGAGCTCCGTGCTGTAATCACACTTGACCTCCCCATCCCCACATCCACACACATTCACATACTTGCCCCTTTTGCTTTTGCTCTGCTTCCAGATTCTCCTGAAACAGAGTAAGGTCTAGTCTAGGGGTCAGTAACTTATGGTCCATGGGTCGTGTCTGACCCTCCAACTGTTTCTGTGAAGTTCTACTGGAGCACAGCCAGGCTCATCTCTTTCATGTTGTCCATGGCTGTTTTCCAGCCTAAAAGACTTTTCCACATGTCTTGAAGTCAAAATTCTATGGAAAAAGAAAACCCTTGAGAGGCCATTGAGGCCAAAACTTTCAGTTTTCAGATGAAGAAACTGAGGGCCTGGGAAATTAAATGAGGTATTAACAGTGACATAGTTGTGCAATCTTGAGACCAGAACAGTCTCTGTTCTTCCTTAAAACACTGATGCTGATATCTCTCACCTGGAGCCTCTTGAGCTGAGTTTTCATCTTCCTCATAAGAACGGTAGCACCATGGCTCGCTGTTCCAAGTCCCTTCAAGGCTGCAATCTCATCAATTTTCTCTAAAGTAGATTTTACACAGTTTGGAAGTGATGGTGTCTAGATCATGAACTTTTGAGTCAACAGATCTAAGACTGACTACTGGTCACCATGTACCAGGTATCCCTTCCTCATCTCTCAGATCTGAAGTTCATCTCTTTCCTGCCTCCTGGTGGGACAGCTGAGGCAGTCAGAGCAATGCTGACTCAGTGAAGTGAATCATGGATATTAACCAGTATCATCCTATTTTCTTGATTCTAAGATGGTATCTATTACACAATTATAGATAGCTATCAAAATAAAACAAAGCAAAACCTCTATCGCATGACATTTCCATGTAGATCAAAGACGTCTTTAAATTTTAAGTTCATGAATTTTGGAAAAAAAAATATGATAGAGAATACAGTGGAAAGAAGATATTATTGCACCCCTCTGAAGAATGAGAGCAAAGTCGGACTTGGGGGACTGAGAAGATTGCCCAGTACAAATGAAGGTCCTGTGTGGTGGTTAAGTTTCTCTGTCAGCTTGGCTAGGCCGCAGTGCCCAGGTACTTGAGCAAACATTAGTCTAATGTATCTGTAGTGTGTTTTGTGAATGAGATTAATATTTAAATAGGTAGACCTTGAGTAAAGCAAACTGCCCTCCATAATGAGGGTAGACCTCATCCAGTCAGCTGAAGGCCTGAATAGAACAAACACGGACCTCCCCTGGGCTGGAAGGAATTTTGCTCACACACTGCCTTCAGACTTGAACTGCAGCATCAACTCTTCCCTGGGTCTCCAGCCTGATGGCCCACCCTGCAATTTTGGACTTACCAGTCTCCTTAATCACAATTCCTTAAAATAAATCTCTCTGTATATACACATCCTGTTGGTTGTATTTCTTTGGAGAATCTGACTAATGCATGCAGTTTAGACAGACACCATTGATTTGTGTGGTCACCTGATTTTCTGCAGCCGTGCAGGTCTGGATGTCAAACAGCTGACTCTCCATCACGAAAGGTACATGGTGTGTCTCCAGGATGATTCAAACTTGAACCCCTGGTTATTATCAGGTGAAGACCTTTTTTGTAATAAAATGGTTTCTTTTATTATGTCATGGTACTCTTAATCCCTGCCTTTTATAGAAATTTTAAATTGAGATAATTGCCTTTCTGATAGATAAGATGTTCTTTAATTTTTTGCATGACTGTAAGTGTATGAGCAATTGTCTCATCATTATGATGGATTGAGTTGGTTCATTAGCATTATTATAAACATTTATTTCTTGCCAGAATTTTATTAAAATTAGTAGGGGTTTATTATCATTAATAGTCTCAATGTCTTTGAAGAGGTGAAGAGTTGAGACCAACTCCTTCATTGGACATTGGCCTAATCTATCTTTTGGGGTGCAAAGGACGAGCCACTATTTCACTGGCCACTGGGCATGACCACCTCTACGGACTAGCTTCTGGACTCCCCCTCTGTCTGGGCATTAATTGAGACCACTGATGCTGGTTGGTATTTTATGGTTTTGCTACAGTTCTTACTTTTTCCCGACTTGTAGCTCAGTGAAGCTTTTGTTCATTCTCTCTTATTGAAACAGTTAGAAAAGAATATGTATCTATACATAACATACCTGCTTAAAGCAAGAACAATATTCATATATATCAATGCCCTCTCACGTCTGAAATTTAAGGAATAAACATAGCCTATTCGATCCACCTTTCCTTGAGTAAACAACATCTTCTGGTACTTTTCATAGTTACTTCCTTCTTTTGAGTACCATTATGAATGAACCAAATTTTACAGATAAAAAATTGAAATTAATAATTATTTTCATTTTTGCCATTTTTGTTATTGCGGTATGATGCTCTAATTTTTCAGCACTGAGACTCAAACACCAGTAAATTTAACGAAGACCATTTTGGGCAGAATTCTCTATACAAGTGAACCATAGAAATAAGCCATGTGAAAAGGCAAAAAAAGGAGAGAGTAGAAAAATGCCAGATACACTGAGTTTAATGCTTAAAGTTTATTTTGGAGAAGGCATTAAGAAAAGGTGGAAGGTACAAAGAGTAAACCATTTTCCGGGTTATCAAATGGAATCTCGCGCTGCTTTCAGTCTCCATGCACAAGCTCAGCGACGACAGCAGAGCCTGTAAATGAGGCCTTGCCTGTCTCTACAGGTCCCAGAGTGGCGTTCACCCAAACGACAGCTCCAGGGGCGTCTGCACGTGCAGACGATTAGTCCTGGAAGGCATCAGAAGGAAGGAGAGGGTCAGGCAAAGGGGAAGGAGGGAGGGAGTGAATGTAGAGCCAGCCTCATGGGGATGTACTAAGAGGCGATGTGTGTGCTTACAACAGACAGTACCAGCCGTGTTAGGGTGGATAGAATCCAACTTTTTATCATAATTCACATGAAGTCTTACCGGGTACGTATCAGCAGCACAGAATTTCAATTTTTTTTCTGATCCTTGTCTATCATGTACATGTGTATTTCCTGCCTTCTCCAACGATCCACCTCTCAACTCAGGGTTACCTACTCCTCACCCCACCTCATCCACAAACCTAGTTTGATCCCAACCTCCATGTACTGAGGCCCTTGTAACAGCCTGTTTATTCTCTGCTGATGAAGCTGCTGTGTTGCACATGCCTGAGTCATGGACTCAAACCCTTTGGTGTACAAAGAACCCTTGAAGAACCTCTGAATCTAAAGTGCTCATTTTCTAGAGATTTCTTGGCTAGTTTGTGGCACATTGGGACTGCAGACCCCATGGTAAGATGGCTGATGTCTCACTTTTTGAAGCCTCTCGAGCGGAGCGTTCATCTCCTGCAAAGGAGATGGTCATGTCCTGGGCCTCGGCCCCAGGCTGGTCCTGGGCAGGAACCTGGTCGGCTGTCTCTTCAAGACTCTGAGTCTGGACCTGGAGGGCCAAGAGGAGAAGGGCAGCAAGAAGGGTGAGGGTCCTCATGGCTGGGAGTCAACTGGAGGTCAGGATCTGGATGGGAGAGCAGGAGCCGGTGTGGGTGGGGAGCACAGAGTCACCTGTATTTATAGGTCTTAGAGGAGGAGGCTCAGAGACA
>NW_025803315.1:0-1197 GCF_021613505.1 Equus quagga
CCATTGTGAGAGGGGACCATTCAGGCTGGTGAATTACTCTGAGTGCTGTTGGGACAACCTCCATGGAGGATAGAGTAACTGTAAATGTATAAGACATGGTCTTTAACACGGCAATTCTACTTCTAGAAATTTATCTAAAATATATAGCTACTTGTGAGCAAGATAATGTACATAAAAAGATACTCAATGCAGTGTTGCTTATAACTGCAAAAGTTTAGAAATAATCAAATTTCATCAACAAGAAAAGAGTTGAACAATGGCATATAAAAAGAATGAGATAGTATAAAGCTATTAATAATCATGATAGAGTTCTGTATGTGTTCATATAAAAGTGTTCAAGCTAAAGCATTAACTGGGTAAAGCAAACTATAGAATAATGTCTTAACAGTGGGGGTTTCCTGGAGAAAGGCTGAGGGCTGGGACAGGGAGAGGAGTGACAGTGTTTGTCACTCATTACTCCTCTACCTTTTTATTTTGTTTCTTGTGCAGGAATTAAAATATTTTAAATGAAAAAGTTGAAATATTTCAGGAAGGTGCTATAGGGGACATCAGTGTTTTTGATATTTCTCAAAATTGAGAGGTGTAACTGGTGTGCATTCTATGTGATGTGTTTAGATCACACTGACTTCTTGAAATAAATCTGACCTTTGGCTCTAGTCTGACCAACACTTCCCCTGGAATCCCACTGAGGTCATTTCCCCTGAGCCTGCTAAGTCATTGTCCTCACCACATCCAGGAGCCTACTCACCCTGGAAACTCAAAACACAACTTCTTAAGGGAGTAATGCCCCTATATCCTGTAATCTATTAATCCTCTAATCCACTGGGTTCCATGACTGGTCCCAGGGTCTAGACCTCCAGAGATGAGCAGGATCCATCTTTAGAAAAAAAGAGGCATTTGTTCCCTGAACTTCTTAAATGAGAGCATTGTTTCTAGTCTTTTCTGAGCCCTAAAAGGTAAATAATCAAGCAGATGGAAAACAGAAAATAGATCAGGCTTGAAATCATCATCATAAACTTTAAACAAGAGAAAACACTAAACCCAGTCTTTTGTTTGACGAAAGCTATCTAAACAGAGGAACATCAGAGAGACTTGAGGGAACAGCGGCCTGGGCCCCATCCCCAGGCAAAGGCCCCCCTTCTCTCACTGCGCTGTATGTCTCTGAGCCTCCTCCTCTAAGACCTATAAATACAGGTG
>NW_025803316.1:0-1197 GCF_021613505.1 Equus quagga
CACCTGTATTTATAGGTCTTAGAGGAGGAGGCTCAGAGACATACAGCGCAGTGAGAGAAGGGGGGCCTTTGCCTGGGGATGGGGCCCAGGCCGCTGTTCCCTCAAGTCTCTCTGATGTTCCTCTGTTTAGATAGCTTTCGTCAAACAAAAGACTGGGTTTAGTGTTTTCTCTTGTTTAAAGTTTATGATGATGATTTCAAGCCTGATCTATTTTCTGTTTTCCATCTGCTTGATTATTTACCTTTTAGGGCTCAGAAAAGACTAGAAACAATGCTCTCATTTAAGAAGTTCAGGGAACAAATGCCTCTTTTTTTCTAAAGATGGATCCTGCTCATCTCTGGAGGTCTAGACCCTGGGACCAGTCATGGAACCCAGTGGATTAGAGGATTAATAGATTACAGGATATAGGGGCATTACTCCCTTAAGAAGTTGTGTTTTGAGTTTCCAGGGTGAGTAGGCTCCTGGATGTGGTGAGGACAATGACTTAGCAGGCTCAGGGGAAATGACCTCAGTGGGATTCCAGGGGAAGTGTTGGTCAGACTAGAGCCAAAGGTCAGATTTATTTCAAGAAGTCAGTGTGATCTAAACACATCACATAGAATGCACACCAGTTACACCTCTCAATTTTGAGAAATATCAAAAACACTGATGTCCCCTATAGCACCTTCCTGAAATATTTCAACTTTTTCATTTAAAATATTTTAATTCCTGCACAAGAAACAAAATAAAAAGGTAGAGGAGTAATGAGTGACAAACACTGTCACTCCTCTCCCTGTCCCAGCCCTCAGCCTTTCTCCAGGAAACCCCCACTGTTAAGACATTATTCTATAGTTTGCTTTACCCAGTTAATGCTTTAGCTTGAACACTTTTATATGAACACATACAGAACTCTATCATGATTATTAATAGCTTTATACTATCTCATTCTTTTTATATGCCATTGTTCAACTCTTTTCTTGTTGATGAAATTTGATTATTTCTAAACTTTTGCAGTTATAAGCAACACTGCATTGAGTATCTTTTTATGTACATTATCTTGCTCACAAGTAGCTATATATTTTAGATAAATTTCTAGAAGTAGAATTGCCGTGTTAAAGACCATGTCTTATACATTTACAGTTACTCTATCCTCCATGGAGGTTGTCCCAACAGCACTCAGAGTAATTCACCAGCCTGAATGGTCCCCTCTCACAATGG
>NW_025803317.1:0-3847 GCF_021613505.1 Equus quagga
CCATTGTGAGAGGGGACCATTCAGGCTGGTGAATTACTCTGAGTGCTATTGGGACAACCTCCATGGAGAATGGAGTAATTGTAAATGTATAAGACATGGTCTTCAACCCGGCAATTCTACTCCTAGAAATTTATCGAAAATATATAGCTACTTGTAAGCAAGATAATGTACATAAAAAGATACTCAATGCAGTGCTGCTTGTAACTGCAAAAGTTTAGAAATAATCAAATTTCATCAATAAGAAAAGAATTGAACAATGCTATATAAAAAGAATGAGATACCATAAAGCTATTAATAATCATGATAGAGTTCTGTATGTGTTCATATAAAAGTGTTAAAGCTAAAGCATTAGGTGGGTAAAGCAAACTATAGAATAATGTGTTAACAGTGGGGGTTTCCTGGAGAAAGGCTGAGGGCTGGGGCAGGGAGAGGAGAGACAATGTTTGTCACTTATTACTCCTCTACCTTTTGATTTTGTTTCTTGTGCTGGAATTAAAATATTTTAAATGAAAAAATCAAATATTTCAGGAAGGTGCTGTGGGGGACATCATTGTTTTTCACATTTCTCAAAGTGGAGAGGTGCAACTGGTGTGCACTCTATGTGATGTGTTTAGGTCACACTGACTTCTTGAAATAAATCTGTCCTTTGGTTTTAGTCTGACCAACACTTTAGCTGGTATCCCACTGAGCTCCCCTATTTTCCCCTGAGCCTGCTAAGTCGTTGTCCTCTCCACATCCAAGAGCCTAATTACCCCAGAACCTCAAAACTCTTCTTTTAAAAGAAGTAATGTCCTGAATCCTGTAATTCATTAAGGCTCTTCTCCATTGAGTTCTATGAGTGGTCCCAGGGTCTAGACCTCCAGAGATAAGCAGGACCGATCTTTAGAAAAGAAGAGGCATTTGTTCCCCGAACTTCTTTAATGGGAGCATTGTTTCTAGTCTTGTTTGAGGCCTAAAAGGTAAATAATCAAGCAGATGGAAAACAGAAAATAGATCAGGCTTCAAATCATCATCATGAACTTCAAACAAGAGAAAACAGTAAACACAGCCTTTTGTTTGATGAAAGCTATTTAAACAGAGGCACATCAGAGACACCTGAGGGCACAGCAGCCTGGGCCCCGTCCCCAGGCAAAGGACCCCCTTCTCTCACTGCGCTGTGTGTCTCTGAGCCTCCTCCTCTCAGTCAGGTGACTCTGTGCTCCCCACTCACTCAGACTCCTGCTCTCCCATCCAGCCCCGGACCTCCACGTGACTCACAGCCATGAGGACCCTCGCCCTTCTCACTACACTTTTCCTCTTGTCCCTCCAGGTCCAGACTCAGAGTCTTCAAGAGACAGCTGACCAGGTTCCTGCCCAGGACCAGCCTGGAGCTGAGGCCCAGGACATGACCATCTCCTTTGCAGCAGATCAACGCTCCACTCAAAAGGCTTCAAAAAGTGAGACACCAGCCATCTTACTGTGGGGGTCTGCAGTCCCAATGTGCCAAAAACTAGCCAGTGAATCATTACAACTTGAAGATTTTTGGATTGAGAGGCTCTTCAAGGGCTCTTTGAGCACCAAAGGGTTTGAGTCCATGACTCGGGCATGTGCAACACAGCAGCTTCGTCGGCAGAGCCTGAAAGGCCATTACAATGGCCTCAGTACACAGAGGCCAGGCTCAAACTGGGTGTGTGGAGGAGGTGGGGTGAGGAGTAGGTGAAAGGTGGATCGTTGGAATGGGCACGAAAAAAGCACAAACATAACAGATTAGGATCAGAAAAAAACTGTGATCCTCTGCTACCAACAAAGCCAGTAAGGCTTCATGTGAATTATTACCAAAAGATGGTAATTACCACACTAACATGACTGGTATTATCTATTGTAAGTACACACATCACCTCTTAGTATATCTCCATGTGGCTGGCTCTATCTTACCTCCCTCCTTCCTTCCCCTTTGCCTGACACTCCTCTTCCTTCTGTAGCCCTTCTACGACCAGCCTACTGCACCTGCAGACGTGCCTTGATCTGCCTGTTTGGTGAGTGCCTCTCTGGGAGCAGTATAGACAAAAATGGCTTGACATACAGGCTCTGCTGTCGTCGCCGAGCTTATGGATTGAGACTCAGAGCAACGCATGATTCCGTTTGATAACCTGGAAAGGGGTTTACTTCCTGTACCTTCTACCTTTTCTTATTTCTTTCTCCAAGATAAACTTCAAGCATTAAACTCAGTGTGTTTGGCATTTTTCTTCTCTCTCCTTTCCTTTGCCTTTTCATATGGCATATTTCCATGATTCACTTGTATAGAGAATTCTGTCCAAAATGGTCTTCCTTAAGTTTACTGCTCTTTCCATCACACTGCTGCGCAATTGGAGCAGAATACTGCAATAACAAAAACAGCAAAAGTGAAAATAATGATTCATTGCAACAATTTTATATCCATAAAATTTGATCCGTTCATAATGATGCTCAAAAGTGGGAAGTGATATTGAAGAGTGCCAAAAGGTGGTGTGACTCAAGGAAAAGTGGATCCAGTAGGTTTTATTTATGTGTTCCTTAAATTGAAGAGGTGAAAGGGCATTGATATCTATGAATATTTTCCTTATTTTAACCAGGTATGTTATGTATGGATATATTTTTTCCTAACCATATCAAAAACAGAGAGTGAAAAAGTGCTTCATGAGCCACAAATCAGTAAAAAGTAAGAACGCTACTAAAACCAGAAAATACTAACCAACATCAATGGTCTCAACTAATGCCCAGATAGAAATGGAGTCCAGAGTCTGGTCCGTCAAGGTGGTCATGTCCGGTGACCAGTGAAATACTGGTCCTGCTTTGGACATCAAAAGGTCTATAGGCCAAAGTCCAATGAGGGAATTGGTCTCAACTCTCCAACTCTTCAAAGATACTGAGTCTCCTAATTATAATAAGCCAATACTAATTTTAATAAAATTCTAGAAATAAATACTATGTTTACAGTAGTCTGATGAACTAGGTCAATACATCAGAATGATGAGACAATTTCTCATACACTTACTGTCATGCAAAAACTTAAAGAACTCTTTATGTAGCAGAAAGGCAAGTCTCTAAACTAAAAGTTTTTATAAAAGGCAGGGATTTAAGAGTATCATGAAATGATAAAAGAAACCATCTTTATTATACAATAAAGTCTTGGCCTGTTAAAACCAGAAGCTCAGGTATGAATCAATGTGGAGATAAGCAAGTGCCTTTCCATGGGAAGAGTCAGCTGTTTGACACCAGGATCTGCATCCTCATTGAGCCTCCTCCTATGTCTGAGAAGATTACAAAAATCCTAGGTAGTAGTAATGTCAGACCAAAGGAGAAACAAGGTGAAATCCATGAGAACAGCACTTTTCTAATAGTTTTGGTGGAATAGATGACCAAGTTTGTGATCCTTGCCCTTGTGTATGTTTATCCACTATTGAAGATGTTGGAAGTGTTGGAAAAGAACCAGGCATGATAAATGTATCAGCTCAATGTAGAATGGTTCAGATCATTTAAATTGTCACACTGACATCAATATTTATACTCCAGAACTGGTTTTCAAAAGCAGTGATCAAGCATTAAACTCAACGCAGAGAAGAGTGAGATTTTTCTCTGTGCACAGAAGTCCTTCCTATAAGAGAGATTTGACCAACCCACTGCAGGCTGGTCCTGCTTCCTCTCCCCTGATCTCCAAGATCAGAGCTCTCCTCCCACCAGGAGATAGGAGAAGCTGAGTTCACTCCTTGCTTCTCCAGAATAGGAATTCTTTCTGCTCTTGCTATCCTGACGTAGGCCTAGGTGGTACATCAGGTTACCTGCTCCAAAACTAGTAGACAAAAAGGAAGCAAAAGAAAACATGTGGCCT
>NW_025803318.1:0-2708 GCF_021613505.1 Equus quagga
GCTGTATGTCTCTGAGCCTCCTCCTCTAAGACCTATAAATACAGGTGGCTCTGTGCTCCCCACTCATTCAGACTCCTGCTGTCCCATCCAGACCCCGACCTCTACGTGACTCACAGCCATGAAGACCCTTGCCCTCCTTGCTGCACTTCTCCTCTTGGCCCTCCAGGTCCAGACTCAGAGTCTTGAAGAGACAGCTGACCAGGTTCCTGCCCAGGACCAGCCTGGGGCCGAGGCCCAGGACATAACCATCTCCTTTGCAGGGGATGAACGCTCTGCTCGAGAGGCTTCAAGATGTGAGACATCAGACAGCTTACTATGGGGGTCTGCAGTCCCAATGCACCACAAACTAGCCAGGAAATCATTAGAACTTGGAGATTTTTGGATTGAGAGGCTCTTCAAGGACTCTTTGAGCACCAAAGGGTTTGAGTCCAACTTGGGCATGTGCAACACAACAGCCTCATCAGCAGAGACTAAAAGGCTGTTACAAGGGCCTCAGTATGTGGAGGCCAGGCTCAAACTGGGTGTGTGGAGGAGGTGGGGTGAGGAGTAGGTAACCCTGAGTTGAGAGGTGGGTGGTTATGGAGGACATGAAATAAGCATGAACATAATAGACTAGGATCAGAAAAAAACTGTGATCCTCTGTTACCAACAAAGCCAGTAAGACTTCATGTGAATTATTACCAAAAAGATGAATTCTTTCCACACGAACATGACTGGTATTATCTATTGTAAGTACACACATCGCCTCTTAGTATATCTCCATGAGGCTGGCTCTATCTTACCTCCCTCCTTCCTTCCCCTTTGCTGACCCTCCTCTTCCTTCTGTAGCCCTTACAGGAATAGCCTCCTGCACCTGCAGACGTGCCTGGATCTGCAATTGGGGTGAGCGCCACTCTGGGAACTGTATAGACGGTAAAGGCTCCGCATACAGGCTCTGCTGTCGTCGCTGAGCTTGTGGATTGAGACTCAGAGCAACGCGTGACTCCGCTTGATAACCTGGAAAAGGGTTTACTCTTTGTACCTTCTACCTTTTCTTATTTCTTTCTCAAAAATAAACTTTAAGCATTAAACTTAGTGTGTTTGGCATTTTTCTTCTCCTTTCCTTTGCCTTTTCATATGGCATATTTCTATGATTCACTTGTGTCGAGAATTCTGTCCAAAATGGTCTTCCTTAAGTTTACTGCTTTTTCCATCACACTACTGCACAACTGGAACAGGATATTGCAATAACAAAAACAGCAAAAGTGAAAATAATGATTCATTACAACAAGTTTATATCTATAAATTTGATCCATTCATAATGATACTCAAAAGTGGGAAGTGACATTGAAGAGTGCCAGAAGGTGTTGTCACTCACGGAAAAGTGGATCCAATAGGTTTTATTTACTTGTTTCTTAAATTTAAGAGGTGAACAGGCATTGATATCTATGAATATTTTCCTTATTTTAACCAAGTATGTTATGTATAGATATATTTTTTCCTAACCATATCAAAAACAGAGAGTGAAAAAGTGCTTCATGAGCTGCAAATCAGTAAAAAGTAATAATGCTACTATAACCAGAAAATATTAACCAACATCAGTGGTCTCAACTAAAGCCCACATAGAAATGGAGTCCAGAGTCTGGTCCGTCGAGGTGGTCATGTCCAGTGACCAGTGAGATACTGGTCCTGCTTTGGACATCAAAAGTTCTATAGGCCAAAGTCCAATGAGGGAATTGGTCTCAACTCTCCAACTCTTCAAAGATAATGCGTCTCCTAATTATAATAAGCCAATATTAATTTTAATAAAATTCTAGCAATAATTACTATGTTTACAGTAGTCTAATGAACTAAGTCAATACATCAGAATGACAAGACAATTTCTCATACACTTACTGTCACGCAAAAACTTAAAGAACACTTTATGTAGCAGAAAGGCAAGTCTCTAAACTCAAATTTTTTATAAAAGGCAGGATTTAAGAGTACCATGAAATGATAAAATAAAACATCTTTATTACACAACAAAGTCTTGGCCTGTTAAAACCAGAAGCTCAGGTATGAATCAATGTGGAGACAAGCAAGTGCCTTTCCATGGGAAGAGTCAGCTGTTTGACACCAGGATCTGCATCCTCATTGAGCCTCCTCTTGTGTCTGAGAAGATTACAAAAATCCTAGGTAGTAGAAATGTCAGACCAAAGGAGAAACAAGGTGAAATCCATGAGAACAGCACTTTTCTAACAGTTTTGGTGGAATAGATGACCAAGTTTGTGATCCTTGCTCTTGCGTATGTTTATGCATTGTTGAAGGTGTTGGAAGTGTTGGAGAAGAATCAGGTATAATAAATGTATCAGCTCAATGTAGAATAGTTCAGATCATTTAAATGGTCACACTGGCATCAATATTTATACTCCAGAACAGGTTTTCAAATGCAGTGATCGAACATTAAACTCAATGCAGAGAAGAGTAAGATTTTTCTCCGTGCACAAAAGCCCTTCCTATAACAGAAAATTGACCAACCCACTGCAGGCTGGTCCTGCTTCTTCTTCCCTGATCTCTGAGATCAGAGCTCTCTTCCCACCAGGAGACAGCAGAAGCTGAGTTCACTCCTTGCTTCTCCAGAATAGGAACTCTTTCTGCTCTTGCTATCCTGACGTAGGCCTAGGTGGTACATCAGGCCACCTCCTCCAAAACTAGTAGACAAAAAGGAAGCAAAAGAAAACATGTGGCCT
>NW_025803319.1:0-3847 GCF_021613505.1 Equus quagga
AGGCCACATGTTTTCTTTTGCTTCCTTTTTGTCTACTAGTTTTGGAGCAGGTAACCTGATGTACCACCTAGGCCTACGTCAGGATAGCAAGAGCAGAAAGAATTCCTATTCTGGAGAAGCAAGGAGTGAACTCAGCTTCTCCTATCTCCTGGTGGGAGGAGAGCTCTGATCTTGGAGATCAGGGGAGAGGAAGCAGGACCAGCCTGCAGTGGGTTGGTCAAATCTCTCTTATAGGAAGGACTTCTGTGCACAGAGAAAAATCTCACTCTTCTCTGCGTTGAGTTTAATGCTTGATCACTGCTTTTGAAAACCAGTTCTGGAGTATAAATATTGATGTCAGTGTGACAATTTAAATGATCTGAACCATTCTACATTGAGCTGATACATTTATCATGCCTGGTTCTTTTCCAACACTTCCAACATCTTCAATAGTGGATAAACATACACAAGGGCAAGGATCACAAACTTGGTCATCTATTCCACCAAAACTATTAGAAAAGTGCTGTTCTCATGGATTTCACCTTGTTTCTCCTTTGGTCTGACATTACTACTACCTAGGATTTTTGTAATCTTCTCAGACATAGGAGGAGGCTCAATGAGGATGCAGATCCTGGTGTCAAACAGCTGACTCTTCCCATGGAAAGGCACTTGCTTATCTCCACATTGATTCATACCTGAGCTTCTGGTTTTAACAGGCCAAGACTTTATTGTATAATAAAGATGGTTTCTTTTATCATTTCATGATACTCTTAAATCCCTGCCTTTTATAAAAACTTTTAGTTTAGAGACTTGCCTTTCTGCTACATAAAGAGTTCTTTAAGTTTTTGCATGACAGTAAGTGTATGAGAAATTGTCTCATCATTCTGATGTATTGACCTAGTTCATCAGACTACTGTAAACATAGTATTTATTTCTAGAATTTTATTAAAATTAGTATTGGCTTATTATAATTAGGAGACTCAGTATCTTTGAAGAGTTGGAGAGTTGAGACCAATTCCCTCATTGGACTTTGGCCTATAGACCTTTTGATGTCCAAAGCAGGACCAGTATTTCACTGGTCACCGGACATGACCACCTTGACGGACCAGACTCTGGACTCCATTTCTATCTGGGCATTAGTTGAGACCATTGATGTTGGTTAGTATTTTCTGGTTTTAGTAGCGTTCTTACTTTTTACTGATTTGTGGCTCATGAAGCACTTTTTCACTCTCTGTTTTTGATATGGTTAGGAAAAAATATATCCATACATAACATACCTGGTTAAAATAAGGAAAATATTCATAGATATCAATGCCCTTTCACCTCTTCAATTTAAGGAACACATAAATAAAACCTACTGGATCCACTTTTCCTTGAGTCACACCACCTTTTGGCACTCTTCAATATCACTTCCCACTTTTGAGCATCATTATGAACGGATCAAATTTTATGGATATAAAATTGTTGCAATGAATCATTATTTTCACTTTTGCTGTTTTTGTTATTGCAGTATTCTGCTCCAATTGCGCAGCAGTGTGATGGAAAGAGCAGTAAACTTAAGGAAGACCATTTTGGACAGAATTCTCTATACAAGTGAATCATGGAAATATGCCATATGAAAAGGCAAAGGAAAGGAGAGAGAAGAAAAATGCCAAACACACTGAGTTTAATGCTTGAAGTTTATCTTGGAGAAAGAAATAAGAAAAGGTAGAAGGTACAGGAAGTAAACCCCTTTCCAGGTTATCAAACGGAATCATGCGTTGCTCTGAGTCTCAATCCATAAGCTCGGCGACGACAGCAGAGCCTGTATGTCAAGCCATTTTTGTCTATACTGCTCCCAGAGAGGCACTCACCAAACAGGCAGATCAAGGCACGTCTGCAGGTGCAGTAGGCTGGTCGTAGAAGGGCTACAGAAGGAAGAGGAGTGTCAGGCAAAGGGGAAGGAAGGAGGGAGGTAAGATAGAGCCAGCCACATGGAGATATACTAAGAGGTGATGTGTGTACTTACAATAGATAATACCAGTCATGTTAGTGTGGTAATTACCATCTTTTGGTAATAATTCACATGAAGCCTTACTGGCTTTGTTGGTAGCAGAGGATCACAGTTTTTTTCTGATCCTAATCTGTTATGTTTGTGCTTTTTTCGTGCCCATTCCAACGATCCACCTTTCACCTACTCCTCACCCCACCTCCTCCACACACCCAGTTTGAGCCTGGCCTCTGTGTACTGAGGCCATTGTAATGGCCTTTCAGGCTCTGCCGACGAAGCTGCTGTGTTGCACATGCCCGAGTCATGGACTCAAACCCTTTGGTGCTCAAAGAGCCCTTGAAGAGCCTCTCAATCCAAAAATCTTCAAGTTGTAATGATTCACTGGCTAGTTTTTGGCACATTGGGACTGCAGACCCCCACAGTAAGATGGCTGGTGTCTCACTTTTTGAAGCCTTTTGAGTGGAGCGTTGATCTGCTGCAAAGGAGATGGTCATGTCCTGGGCCTCAGCTCCAGGCTGGTCCTGGGCAGGAACCTGGTCAGCTGTCTCTTGAAGACTCTGAGTCTGGACCTGGAGGGACAAGAGGAAAAGTGTAGTGAGAAGGGCGAGGGTCCTCATGGCTGTGAGTCACGTGGAGGTCCGGGGCTGGATGGGAGAGCAGGAGTCTGAGTGAGTGGGGAGCACAGAGTCACCTGACTGAGAGGAGGAGGCTCAGAGACACACAGCGCAGTGAGAGAAGGGGGTCCTTTGCCTGGGGACGGGGCCCAGGCTGCTGTGCCCTCAGGTGTCTCTGATGTGCCTCTGTTTAAATAGCTTTCATCAAACAAAAGGCTGTGTTTACTGTTTTCTCTTGTTTGAAGTTCATGATGATGATTTGAAGCCTGATCTATTTTCTGTTTTCCATCTGCTTGATTATTTACCTTTTAGGCCTCAAACAAGACTAGAAACAATGCTCCCATTAAAGAAGTTCGGGGAACAAATGCCTCTTCTTTTCTAAAGATCGGTCCTGCTTATCTCTGGAGGTCTAGACCCTGGGACCACTCATAGAACTCAATGGAGAAGAGCCTTAATGAATTACAGGATTCAGGACATTACTTCTTTTAAAAGAAGAGTTTTGAGGTTCTGGGGTAATTAGGCTCTTGGATGTGGAGAGGACAACGACTTAGCAGGCTCAGGGGAAAATAGGGGAGCTCAGTGGGATACCAGCTAAAGTGTTGGTCAGACTAAAACCAAAGGACAGATTTATTTCAAGAAGTCAGTGTGACCTAAACACATCACATAGAGTGCACACCAGTTGCACCTCTCCACTTTGAGAAATGTGAAAAACAATGATGTCCCCCACAGCACCTTCCTGAAATATTTGATTTTTTCATTTAAAATATTTTAATTCCAGCACAAGAAACAAAATCAAAAGGTAGAGGAGTAATAAGTGACAAACATTGTCTCTCCTCTCCCTGCCCCAGCCCTCAGCCTTTCTCCAGGAAACCCCCACTGTTAACACATTATTCTATAGTTTGCTTTACCCACCTAATGCTTTAGCTTTAACACTTTTATATGAACACATACAGAACTCTATCATGATTATTAATAGCTTTATGGTATCTCATTCTTTTTATATAGCATTGTTCAATTCTTTTCTTATTGATGAAATTTGATTATTTCTAAACTTTTGCAGTTACAAGCAGCACTGCATTGAGTATCTTTTTATGTACATTATCTTGCTTACAAGTAGCTATATATTTTCGATAAATTTCTAGGAGTAGAATTGCCGGGTTGAAGACCATGTCTTATACATTTACAATTACTCCATTCTCCATGGAGGTTGTCCCAATAGCACTCAGAGTAATTCACCAGCCTGAATGGTCCCCTCTCACAATGG
>NW_025803320.1:0-2708 GCF_021613505.1 Equus quagga
AGGCCACATGTTTTCTTTTGCTTCCTTTTTGTCTACTAGTTTTGGAGGAGGTGGCCTGATGTACCACCTAGGCCTACGTCAGGATAGCAAGAGCAGAAAGAGTTCCTATTCTGGAGAAGCAAGGAGTGAACTCAGCTTCTGCTGTCTCCTGGTGGGAAGAGAGCTCTGATCTCAGAGATCAGGGAAGAAGAAGCAGGACCAGCCTGCAGTGGGTTGGTCAATTTTCTGTTATAGGAAGGGCTTTTGTGCACGGAGAAAAATCTTACTCTTCTCTGCATTGAGTTTAATGTTCGATCACTGCATTTGAAAACCTGTTCTGGAGTATAAATATTGATGCCAGTGTGACCATTTAAATGATCTGAACTATTCTACATTGAGCTGATACATTTATTATACCTGATTCTTCTCCAACACTTCCAACACCTTCAACAATGCATAAACATACGCAAGAGCAAGGATCACAAACTTGGTCATCTATTCCACCAAAACTGTTAGAAAAGTGCTGTTCTCATGGATTTCACCTTGTTTCTCCTTTGGTCTGACATTTCTACTACCTAGGATTTTTGTAATCTTCTCAGACACAAGAGGAGGCTCAATGAGGATGCAGATCCTGGTGTCAAACAGCTGACTCTTCCCATGGAAAGGCACTTGCTTGTCTCCACATTGATTCATACCTGAGCTTCTGGTTTTAACAGGCCAAGACTTTGTTGTGTAATAAAGATGTTTTATTTTATCATTTCATGGTACTCTTAAATCCTGCCTTTTATAAAAAATTTGAGTTTAGAGACTTGCCTTTCTGCTACATAAAGTGTTCTTTAAGTTTTTGCGTGACAGTAAGTGTATGAGAAATTGTCTTGTCATTCTGATGTATTGACTTAGTTCATTAGACTACTGTAAACATAGTAATTATTGCTAGAATTTTATTAAAATTAATATTGGCTTATTATAATTAGGAGACGCATTATCTTTGAAGAGTTGGAGAGTTGAGACCAATTCCCTCATTGGACTTTGGCCTATAGAACTTTTGATGTCCAAAGCAGGACCAGTATCTCACTGGTCACTGGACATGACCACCTCGACGGACCAGACTCTGGACTCCATTTCTATGTGGGCTTTAGTTGAGACCACTGATGTTGGTTAATATTTTCTGGTTATAGTAGCATTATTACTTTTTACTGATTTGCAGCTCATGAAGCACTTTTTCACTCTCTGTTTTTGATATGGTTAGGAAAAAATATATCTATACATAACATACTTGGTTAAAATAAGGAAAATATTCATAGATATCAATGCCTGTTCACCTCTTAAATTTAAGAAACAAGTAAATAAAACCTATTGGATCCACTTTTCCGTGAGTGACAACACCTTCTGGCACTCTTCAATGTCACTTCCCACTTTTGAGTATCATTATGAATGGATCAAATTTATAGATATAAACTTGTTGTAATGAATCATTATTTTCACTTTTGCTGTTTTTGTTATTGCAATATCCTGTTCCAGTTGTGCAGTAGTGTGATGGAAAAAGCAGTAAACTTAAGGAAGACCATTTTGGACAGAATTCTCGACACAAGTGAATCATAGAAATATGCCATATGAAAAGGCAAAGGAAAGGAGAAGAAAAATGCCAAACACACTAAGTTTAATGCTTAAAGTTTATTTTTGAGAAAGAAATAAGAAAAGGTAGAAGGTACAAAGAGTAAACCCTTTTCCAGGTTATCAAGCGGAGTCACGCGTTGCTCTGAGTCTCAATCCACAAGCTCAGCGACGACAGCAGAGCCTGTATGCGGAGCCTTTACCGTCTATACAGTTCCCAGAGTGGCGCTCACCCCAATTGCAGATCCAGGCACGTCTGCAGGTGCAGGAGGCTATTCCTGTAAGGGCTACAGAAGGAAGAGGAGGGTCAGCAAAGGGGAAGGAAGGAGGGAGGTAAGATAGAGCCAGCCTCATGGAGATATACTAAGAGGCGATGTGTGTACTTACAATAGATAATACCAGTCATGTTCGTGTGGAAAGAATTCATCTTTTTGGTAATAATTCACATGAAGTCTTACTGGCTTTGTTGGTAACAGAGGATCACAGTTTTTTTCTGATCCTAGTCTATTATGTTCATGCTTATTTCATGTCCTCCATAACCACCCACCTCTCAACTCAGGGTTACCTACTCCTCACCCCACCTCCTCCACACACCCAGTTTGAGCCTGGCCTCCACATACTGAGGCCCTTGTAACAGCCTTTTAGTCTCTGCTGATGAGGCTGTTGTGTTGCACATGCCCAAGTTGGACTCAAACCCTTTGGTGCTCAAAGAGTCCTTGAAGAGCCTCTCAATCCAAAAATCTCCAAGTTCTAATGATTTCCTGGCTAGTTTGTGGTGCATTGGGACTGCAGACCCCCATAGTAAGCTGTCTGATGTCTCACATCTTGAAGCCTCTCGAGCAGAGCGTTCATCCCCTGCAAAGGAGATGGTTATGTCCTGGGCCTCGGCCCCAGGCTGGTCCTGGGCAGGAACCTGGTCAGCTGTCTCTTCAAGACTCTGAGTCTGGACCTGGAGGGCCAAGAGGAGAAGTGCAGCAAGGAGGGCAAGGGTCTTCATGGCTGTGAGTCACGTAGAGGTCGGGGTCTGGATGGGACAGCAGGAGTCTGAATGAGTGGGGAGCACAGAGCCACCTGTATTTATAGGTCTTAGAGGAGGAGGCTCAGAGACATACAGC
>NW_025803321.1:0-1376 GCF_021613505.1 Equus quagga
ACTTGGACTCCCCTGTTCCCTGCAGCATTAATCACAATAGCTGAGTGTGTGACGGATGAAGATGTGGCATATACAGACGATGGAATACTACTCAGCCATGAGCAAGAAGGAAATCCTGCCATTTGGGACCACATGGATGAAAGTGGAGGACATGATGCTAAGTGAAGTAAGCCAAACAGAGAAAGACAAATACCACAGGACCTCACTTGTATGTGGAAGATAAAAACGCAATTTTTTTTAATTTAAAAAGTCAAACTCATAGAAACAAAGAGGAGAATGGTGGATATCAGGAGGTAGAAAGTAGGGGAAATGGGGAGATGCTGGTCAAAGGGCATCAGCCTTCAGTTATAAGATGAATGACAAATAAAGTTCTGAGGATCTAATGTACAGCATGGTGACTACACTTAATAATACTGTATCATATACTTGAAATTTGCAAAGCAAGTAGATCTTAAGCATTCTCACCAAAAAGAACGTAAGTATGTTAGGTGATGGATGTATTAACTAACCAGATGTGGTAATCATTTCACAATGTATACATGTATCAAATCATCATGTTGCACACTTTAAATATACACAATTTTAACTGTCAATAAAAAAGGTAGATTTCCTCAAACAAGACAAAATCATGCTAGACAGTAAAAATAAAGGTTCAACTCCTGACCCGCCTCCAACAAGTAATTAGAGGAAGGGGCAGCTCACAGGAGCTGTGGGTTTCCATGGAAACCTACACACTATCCACCTGGCTGCTTCACTCACCACAGGCGTCAGCGCTAATCACAACAAAAAGGACCCCTTCCCCTCACCTTGAGTAAGGACCACTAGAGTCCACTATCCTACAGATAACCCTTGCAGTCAACTGTTTGCTGCATTTCTTAAAAAAAAAAAAACACGTGTGTTTGTGACACCAGTAAGAGTAATATACTAATAGTTAACATAGTAAGAAAAAAAGTGTTCACTGAAAGATTGCCCACAGATCATGACATAGGAGGGTGGAGATAAGAGTTTCTTAAGCACGTATCCCCAGATTATTGTCTCCTTTCTGGTGGTGGTAGGCGTAAAATCAGATTCCCAAACGTGTCAGTCAGTGCTTACTTTTAGAAACTGAAAAAATATATACATACGATTAGTAAGAGCACCCCTTGGATAGTAAGCAAGCTGGGTATTTGCGTTTCTTGGGCAATCAATCATTCTGGCAACACAAACATAGTAAAGTAGGCCCAGATTTCTACATACCTTCTTCTAAACTACTTTTCAGTTACAATTGTAGACCAAAAAAATGGAAAAAAAAGTTCTAGCAGGCTTGTGCTTTTTAAAGCTTCAAATATCTTGCAAGTATTCGAATCTGAAACCCTGAAATGTATTCACTTAAACAC
>NW_025803322.1:0-1376 GCF_021613505.1 Equus quagga
GTGTTTAAGTGAATACATTTCAGGGTTTCAGATTCGAATACTTGCAAGATATTTGAAGCTTTAAAAAGCACAAGCCTGCTAGAACTTTTTTTTCCATTTTTTTGGTCTACAATTGTAACTGAAAAGTAGTTTAGAAGAAGGTATGTAGAAATCTGGGCCTACTTTACTATGTTTGTGTTGCCAGAATGATTGATTGCCCAAGAAACGCAAATACCCAGCTTGCTTACTATCCAAGGGGTGCTCTTACTAATCGTATGTATATATTTTTTCAGTTTCTAAAAGTAAGCACTGACTGACACGTTTGGGAATCTGATTTTACGCCTACCACCACCAGAAAGGAGACAATAATCTGGGGATACGTGCTTAAGAAACTCTTATCTCCACCCTCCTATGTCATGATCTGTGGGCAATCTTTCAGTGAACACTTTTTTTCTTACTATGTTAACTATTAGTATATTACTCTTACTGGTGTCACAAACACACGTGTTTTTTTTTTTTTAAGAAATGCAGCAAACAGTTGACTGCAAGGGTTATCTGTAGGATAGTGGACTCTAGTGGTCCTTACTCAAGGTGAGGGGAAGGGGTCCTTTTTGTTGTGATTAGCGCTGACGCCTGTGGTGAGTGAAGCAGCCAGGTGGATAGTGTGTAGGTTTCCATGGAAACCCACAGCTCCTGTGAGCTGCCCCTTCCTCTAATTACTTGTTGGAGGCGGGTCAGGAGTTGAACCTTTATTTTTACTGTCTAGCATGATTTTGTCTTGTTTGAGGAAATCTACCTTTTTTATTGACAGTTAAAATTGTGTATATTTAAAGTGTGCAACATGATGATTTGATACATGTATACATTGTGAAATGATTACCACATCTGGTTAGTTAATACATCCATCACCTAACATACTTACGTTCTTTTTGGTGAGAATGCTTAAGATCTACTTGCTTTGCAAATTTCAAGTATATGATACAGTATTATTAAGTGTAGTCACCATGCTGTACATTAGATCCTCAGAACTTTATTTGTCATTCATCTTATAACTGAAGGCTGATGCCCTTTGACCAGCATCTCCCCATTTCCCCTACTTTCTACCTCCTGATATCCACCATTCTCCTCTTTGTTTCTATGAGTTTGACTTTTTAAATTAAAAAAAATTGCGTTTTTATCTTCCACATACAAGTGAGGTCCTGTGGTATTTGTCTTTCTCTGTTTGGCTTACTTCACTTAGCATCATGTCCTCCACTTTCATCCATGTGGTCCCAAATGGCAGGATTTCCTTCTTGCTCATGGCTGAGTAGTATTCCATCGTCTGTATATGCCACATCTTCATCCGTCACACACTCAGCTATTGTGATTAATGCTGCAGGGAACAGGGGAGTCCAAGT
>NW_025803323.1:0-2070 GCF_021613505.1 Equus quagga
GGAAAAGCTGAAGGAGGATAGGCATTCCAAGAGCTGAAGTAACAATCAAAGCATGAAGGTGAGAAAGAGACATACATATGGACTAAAGGGCATTCTATTTCCCCGGAGAATAATGTTCATGAGGAAGAATCGTAGAAATTGGGAATAATGAAGACCCAAACCCAATTATGCTGGCCTTGAATGCCAGACCAAAAAACAGTTCTTTTACTTAGAAGGCAGCCACTTAAATTTTCGATCTGATTAGATCTGTGCTTTAGCAACATTAATTACAAGGCTATATCGTATCTGCTGGGAGCCGTGGCTACATCATTTGATCGGCTGTTTGACAGGGTCCAGCCGATTAACGCTGAGGGGTGCAGGGTCGCCCCTTGGTGAAGAACAACCGGCCAGCCCCTCACATAGTTCTGAAACCTGTGCTGCTTCTAATTGCCCTTCATTCCTTTTCCTTTCTTAACCTCCAGTTTTCACTCCTTTGGGTGGCTGCTTGGGAGGCACTACCTCCTGGGAAAATTAAATATAGTAAGGGAATGTGACCACCTGCAGGTAACTTTCAAGATATTTTTCAGTTAATTAACGGAGGAGCACACAGTCCCATTTGAGACAAGCAGAAAGGAATCCTGTCCAGATAAGATGTCGAATTAGGTTTATGGCCTCCATCTGGTTAATGTTTCCTTCTCCCTCCAGTTCTTTGTCTAAATATATATGCATCGTCCTTCTAAGTTTGTTGGTTAATTGGATGATCAAGAAGTATCTATATATTATTCTTGACCTTCTGCTTTCTGTTAAAATGTTATACAGGTTTTCTCCTAAAAGCAATAAATAATAAGTAATTGATGAGTAGAAGGGCCGAGGGGTGCAAGGATGCCCCTCGGTGAAGAATGGCCAGCCGACACCCCTGATATTTTCTGAATTATATGCATGCTTTCTAGCAAGGTTATGTCTATACTTATTTCTGTTTTTTTATTCTTGAAGATATACAGTTTAGCTTAGTTTTTCAGCCCTTTACTTTACTAACAAAATGATACTTTCTCCGGCAGTGTGCTTAAGGGACTGTTAGCTCCACAATCTAAAAGACAAAGGAATGCTTTCACCCCGTAAAGGGCACGAAAATGTAAAGATGTTTAACTGCCCGCTGAGAATGCAGATCGCCCTGGGGATAAGATACCCTGGAGTCGCCTTTTGTTCCCATTAACCATCTACACTAATGGTGTAAATGATTGAGGGAGGCAGGGATGGCTCCACCAGGATGTAACCAGACGGACTGCTGTCCTGTCCAGAGGCCTGGACCTTCTCTCTTTCATTTAACTTTACCATGAATTACAACAGACGCCTAGGTACCTATCTCCTTTAGCTTAGAGACAACAAACTCTAGTTAATTGCAGAGAAGACTACCATTAACCTTATGCTATATAGAATGGAATGCTAATAAATATTCTTGTGCTCATTTTTTACTTCCTTATCTCTCTGAGAATATTTGTAGAACTATTTCTGTACTAATCCTGAAAAATATATAAACGACACCTGTGCACAGTAAAGTCGGACTTGCTAACACCAACCCAAGTCTCACGCCCCCTTTATTTTCCCCTCATTGCGCCGACGCCGTCCATCCCTCAGGAACCTGGACTCCGCCGGGGCGGGACCCCGGCACATATCAGTACTATCAACGCAATTCTGATGTTCTCTGCCTCTTATTAAGGGTTAGCAGACCCAAAGATGCATTTGTTCTGCTAACACACTGTCAGAATCTGTCACTGTACTGTGGCATATCTGAATCATCTGAGATCCTCACTGTGCCTGGCACACAGTAGGCATTCTATAAATGTCGTATCATTACTTTTAGTGGCCACCAGACAGCAGTGAAGTAAGCAGAGAAAGAGGTTAATCCCTGAAGGAAATATATATTATAAATGAAGCAAATGAAGTAGCTTAATGAGAGTTTACAATTAAGCTAAAACATAAGTCACTGCTGATCAATATACTTGCCCAAAACAGTGGGGGTGGGAGGTAGGGATTAATCTTACTTTTCATTAAAACCAGATAAAATGGATCCCCATGTATTTTTAAATCTCA
>NW_025803324.1:0-2070 GCF_021613505.1 Equus quagga
TGAGATTTAAAAATACATGGGGATCCATTTTATCTGGTTTTAATGAAAAGTAAGATTAATCCCTACCTCCCACCCCCACTGTTTTGGGCAAGTATATTGATCAGCAGTGACTTATGTTTTAGCTTAATTGTAAACTCTCATTAAGCTACTTCATTTGCTTCATTTATAATATATATTTCCTTCAGGGATTAACCTCTTTCTCTGCTTACTTCACTGCTGTCTGGTGGCCACTAAAAGTAATGATACGACATTTATAGAATGCCTACTGTGTGCCAGGCACAGTGAGGATCTCAGATGATTCAGATATGCCACAGTACAGTGACAGATTCTGACAGTGTGTTAGCAGAACAAATGCATCTTTGGGTCTGCTAACCCTTAATAAGAGGCAGAGAACATCAGAATTGCGTTGATAGTACTGATATGTGCCGGGGTCCCGCCCCGGCGGAGTCCAGGTTCCTGAGGGATGGACGGCGTCGGCGCAATGAGGGGAAAATAAAGGGGGCGTGAGACTTGGGTTGGTGTTAGCAAGTCCGACTTTACTGTGCACAGGTGTCGTTTATATATTTTTCAGGATTAGTACAGAAATAGTTCTACAAATATTCTCAGAGAGATAAGGAAGTAAAAAATGAGCACAAGAATATTTATTA
This sequence comes from Equus quagga, assembly GCF_021613505.1. Taxonomy (NCBI): domain Eukaryota; kingdom Metazoa; phylum Chordata; class Mammalia; order Perissodactyla; family Equidae; genus Equus; species Equus quagga. The sequence goes on from NW_025803324.1 coordinate 648, forward strand.
GCATTCCATTCTATATAGCATAAGGTTAATGGTAGTCTTCTCTGCAATTAACTAGAGTTTGTTGTCTCTAAGCTAAAGGAGATAGGTACCTAGGCGTCTGTTGTAATTCATGGTAAAGTTAAATGAAAGAGAGAAGGTCCAGGCCTCTGGACAGGACAGCAGTCCGTCTGGTTACATCCTGGTGGAGCCATCCCTGCCTCCCTCAATCATTTACACCATTAGTGTAGATGGTTAATGGGAACAAAAGGCGACTCCAGGGTATCTTATCCCCAGGGCGATCTGCATTCTCAGCGGGCAGTTAAACATCTTTACATTTTCGTGCCCTTTACGGGGTGAAAGCATTCCTTTGTCTTTTAGATTGTGGAGCTAACAGTCCCTTAAGCACACTGCCGGAGAAAGTATCATTTTGTTAGTAAAGTAAAGGGCTGAAAAACTAAGCTAAACTGTATATCTTCAAGAATAAAAAAACAGAAATAAGTATAGACATAACCTTGCTAGAAAGCATGCATATAATTCAGAAAATATCAGGGGTGTCGGCTGGCCATTCTTCACCGAGGGGCATCCTTGCACCCCTCGGCCCTTCTACTCATCAATTACTTATTATTTATTGCTTTTAGGAGAAAACCTGTATAACATTTTAACAGAAAGCAGAAGGTCAAGAATAATATATAGATACTTCTTGATCATCCAATTAACCAACAAACTTAGAAGGACGATGCATATATATTTAGACAAAGAACTGGAGGGAGAAGGAAACATTAACCAGATGGAGGCCATAAACCTAATTCGACATCTTATCTGGACAGGATTCCTTTCTGCTTGTCTCAAATGGGACTGTGTGCTCCTCCGTTAATTAACTGAAAAATATCTTGAAAGTTACCTGCAGGTGGTCACATTCCCTTACTATATTTAATTTTCCCAGGAGGTAGTGCCTCCCAAGCAGCCACCCAAAGGAGTGAAAACTGGAGGTTAAGAAAGGAAAAGGAATGAAGGGCAATTAGAAGCAGCACAGGTTTCAGAACTATGTGAGGGGCTGGCCGGTTGTTCTTCACCAAGGGGCGACCCTGCACCCCTCAGCGTTAATCGGCTGGACCCTGTCAAACAGCCGATCAAATGATGTAGCCACGGCTCCCAGCAGATACGATATAGCCTTGTAATTAATGTTGCTAAAGCACAGATCTAATCAGATCGAAAATTTAAGTGGCTGCCTTCTAAGTAAAAGAACTGTTTTTTGGTCTGGCATTCAAGGCCAGCATAATTGGGTTTGGGTCTTCATTATTCCCAATTTCTACGATTCTTCCTCATGAACATTATTCTCCGGGGAAATAGAATGCCCTTTAGTCCATATGTATGTCTCTTTCTCACCTTCATGCTTTGATTGTTACTTCAGCTCTTGGAATGCCTATCCTCCTTCAGCTTTTCC
>NW_025803325.1:0-1479 GCF_021613505.1 Equus quagga
ATTATTTGAGCAATATCGCTGTAATAGACTACTCAGCAGTCTTGTGGGGAAACAATTTAAGGAAGATTTCCTCAAGATACTTGGACTCCCCTGTTCCCTGCAGCATTAATCACAATAGCTAAGTGTCTGACGGATGAAGATGTGGTATATACAGACGATGGAATATTACTCAGCCATGAGCAAGAAGGAAATCCTGCCATTTGTGACCACATGGATGAAAGTGGAGGACATAATGCTAAGTGAAATAAGCCAAAAAGAGAAAGACAAATACCATATGACCTCAGTTATATGTGGAATCTAAAAAAATTTTTTTTTTAATTTAAAAAGTCAAACTCATAGAAACAAAGAGGAGAATGGTGGATATCAGGGGCTAGAAAGTAGGGGAAATGGGGAGATGCTGCTCAAAGGGCATCAGCCTTCAGTAATAAGATGAATAAGTTCTGAGGATCTAATGTACAGCATGGTGACTACAGTGAACAATACTGTATTGTATACTTGAAATTTACTAAGAGAGTAGATCTTAAGCATTCTCACCAAAAAGAACCTAAGTATGTTAGGTGATGGATATATTAACTAATCTGATTATGGTAATCATTTCACAATGTATACATATATCAAATCATCATGTTGCACACTTTATATACAATTTTATTTGTCAATAAAAAAGGTAGATTTCCTCAAACAGGACAAAATCATGCTAGACAGTAAAAATAAAGGTCTAACTCCTGATCTGCCTCCAACAAGTAATTAGAGGAAAGGTCAGCTCACAGGAGCTGTGGGTTTCCATGGAAACCTACACACTATCCACCTGGCTGCTTCACTCACCACAGGAGTCAGCGCTAATCACAACAAAAAGGACCCCTTCCCTTCGCCTTGAGTAAGAATGACTAGAGTCCACTATCCTACAGATAACCCTTGAAGTCAACTGTTCAGTGCATTTCTTTAAAAAAAAGTTTGTTTGAGACAGCAATAAGAACAATATATAATAATTAACATAGCAAGAAAAAAGGTGTTCGAAAGATTGCCCACAGAGCTTGGAAGCACATCATGACATAGGAGGGTTGATATAAGAGTTTCCTAAGCACATATCCCCAGATTACTGGGGTTTTTTTCTGGCGGTGGTAGGGGAGAATCAGATTCCCAAACATGTCAGTTAGTGCCTACTTTTAGAAACTTAAAAAAAAAAAGCATTAGTGAGAGCACCCTTTGGACAGTAAGCAAATTATGTATTTGGCTTTCTTGGGCAATCAATCATTCTGGCAACATAAACATAAAGCAAAGTAGGCCCAGATTTCTACATACCTTCTTCTAAAGTACTTTCATTTACAATTTTAGACCAAAACAAACAAACAAACAAAAAAAGTTCCGGCTGTCTGAAGCTTTAAGCATCTTGCAAGTATTCGAATCTGAAACCCTGAAATGCATTCACTTCAACACGTTCCCATCAGCATGAGCAGCAACACTCCACTATCCATTCTG
>NW_025803326.1:0-1479 GCF_021613505.1 Equus quagga
CAGAATGGATAGTGGAGTGTTGCTGCTCATGCTGATGGGAACGTGTTGAAGTGAATGCATTTCAGGGTTTCAGATTCGAATACTTGCAAGATGCTTAAAGCTTCAGACAGCCGGAACTTTTTTTGTTTGTTTGTTTGTTTTGGTCTAAAATTGTAAATGAAAGTACTTTAGAAGAAGGTATGTAGAAATCTGGGCCTACTTTGCTTTATGTTTATGTTGCCAGAATGATTGATTGCCCAAGAAAGCCAAATACATAATTTGCTTACTGTCCAAAGGGTGCTCTCACTAATGCTTTTTTTTTTTAAGTTTCTAAAAGTAGGCACTAACTGACATGTTTGGGAATCTGATTCTCCCCTACCACCGCCAGAAAAAAACCCCAGTAATCTGGGGATATGTGCTTAGGAAACTCTTATATCAACCCTCCTATGTCATGATGTGCTTCCAAGCTCTGTGGGCAATCTTTCGAACACCTTTTTTCTTGCTATGTTAATTATTATATATTGTTCTTATTGCTGTCTCAAACAAACTTTTTTTTAAAGAAATGCACTGAACAGTTGACTTCAAGGGTTATCTGTAGGATAGTGGACTCTAGTCATTCTTACTCAAGGCGAAGGGAAGGGGTCCTTTTTGTTGTGATTAGCGCTGACTCCTGTGGTGAGTGAAGCAGCCAGGTGGATAGTGTGTAGGTTTCCATGGAAACCCACAGCTCCTGTGAGCTGACCTTTCCTCTAATTACTTGTTGGAGGCAGATCAGGAGTTAGACCTTTATTTTTACTGTCTAGCATGATTTTGTCCTGTTTGAGGAAATCTACCTTTTTTATTGACAAATAAAATTGTATATAAAGTGTGCAACATGATGATTTGATATATGTATACATTGTGAAATGATTACCATAATCAGATTAGTTAATATATCCATCACCTAACATACTTAGGTTCTTTTTGGTGAGAATGCTTAAGATCTACTCTCTTAGTAAATTTCAAGTATACAATACAGTATTGTTCACTGTAGTCACCATGCTGTACATTAGATCCTCAGAACTTATTCATCTTATTACTGAAGGCTGATGCCCTTTGAGCAGCATCTCCCCATTTCCCCTACTTTCTAGCCCCTGATATCCACCATTCTCCTCTTTGTTTCTATGAGTTTGACTTTTTAAATTAAAAAAAAAATTTTTTTAGATTCCACATATAACTGAGGTCATATGGTATTTGTCTTTCTCTTTTTGGCTTATTTCACTTAGCATTATGTCCTCCACTTTCATCCATGTGGTCACAAATGGCAGGATTTCCTTCTTGCTCATGGCTGAGTAATATTCCATCGTCTGTATATACCACATCTTCATCCGTCAGACACTTAGCTATTGTGATTAATGCTGCAGGGAACAGGGGAGTCCAAGTATCTTGAGGAAATCTTCCTTAAATTGTTTCCCCACAAGACTGCTGAGTAGTCTATTACAGCGATATTGCTCAAATAAT
>NW_025803327.1:0-1066 GCF_021613505.1 Equus quagga
GCATCTCTAGCAAGTTATTTAACCTCTCTGTGCTCCAGTTTCTTCATCTGCACAATAATGATAACAACAGCGTCAACCACAGAGGACTGTAGTGAAAATTAAATGAATTAATCCAGGTAAAGCACAAAGAATAGAGCCTTGCACGTAATAAGCACACAGTAAGTGACCATATTCTCTAGATACTAAGAAATAAGTACGATTTGGAAAAGCTGAAGGAGGCTAGGCATTCCAAGAGCTGAAGTAACAATCTAAGCACCGAGGTGAGAAAGAGACATACATATGGACTAAAGGGCATTCTATTTCCCCAGAGAATAATATTCATGAGGAAGAATCGTAGAAATTGGGAATAATGAAGACCCAAATCCAATTATGCTGGCCTTGAATGCCAGACCAAAAAATAGTTCTTTTACTTAGAAGGCAGCCACTTAAATTTTCGATCTGATTAGATGTGTGCTTTAGCAACATTAATTACAAGGCTATATCATATCACTATCAATGCAATTCTGATGTTCTCTGCCTCTTATTAAGGGTTAGCAGACCCAAGGACGCATTTGTTCTGCTAACACACTGTCAGAATCTGTCACTGAACTGTGGCATATCTGAATCATCTGAGATCCTCACTGTGCCTGGCACACAGCAGGCATTTTATAAATGTCGTATCATTACTTTTAGTGGCCACCAGACAGCAGTGAAGTAAACAGAGAAAGAGGTTAATCCCTGAAGGAAATATATATTATAAATGAAGCAAATGAAGTAGTTTAATGAGAGTTTACAATTAAGCTAAAATATAAGTCACTGCTGATCAATATACTTGCCCAAAATAGTGGGGGTGGGAGGTAGGGATTAATCTTACTTTTCATTAAAACCAGATAAAATGGATCCTCGTGTATTTTTAAATCTCAGAAAATTTAGCTGTCAAATTGGTATGGTCTCTTCAAAGGATTATTTGAGCGATATCTTTGTAATGGACTACCCCGTAGTCTTGTGGGGAAATAATTTAAGGAAGATTTCCTCAAGACACTTGGACTCCCCTGTTCCCTGCAGCATTAATCACAATAGCTGAGTG
>NW_025803328.1:0-1066 GCF_021613505.1 Equus quagga
CACTCAGCTATTGTGATTAATGCTGCAGGGAACAGGGGAGTCCAAGTGTCTTGAGGAAATCTTCCTTAAATTATTTCCCCACAAGACTACGGGGTAGTCCATTACAAAGATATCGCTCAAATAATCCTTTGAAGAGACCATACCAATTTGACAGCTAAATTTTCTGAGATTTAAAAATACACGAGGATCCATTTTATCTGGTTTTAATGAAAAGTAAGATTAATCCCTACCTCCCACCCCCACTATTTTGGGCAAGTATATTGATCAGCAGTGACTTATATTTTAGCTTAATTGTAAACTCTCATTAAACTACTTCATTTGCTTCATTTATAATATATATTTCCTTCAGGGATTAACCTCTTTCTCTGTTTACTTCACTGCTGTCTGGTGGCCACTAAAAGTAATGATACGACATTTATAAAATGCCTGCTGTGTGCCAGGCACAGTGAGGATCTCAGATGATTCAGATATGCCACAGTTCAGTGACAGATTCTGACAGTGTGTTAGCAGAACAAATGCGTCCTTGGGTCTGCTAACCCTTAATAAGAGGCAGAGAACATCAGAATTGCATTGATAGTGATATGATATAGCCTTGTAATTAATGTTGCTAAAGCACACATCTAATCAGATCGAAAATTTAAGTGGCTGCCTTCTAAGTAAAAGAACTATTTTTTGGTCTGGCATTCAAGGCCAGCATAATTGGATTTGGGTCTTCATTATTCCCAATTTCTACGATTCTTCCTCATGAATATTATTCTCTGGGGAAATAGAATGCCCTTTAGTCCATATGTATGTCTCTTTCTCACCTCGGTGCTTAGATTGTTACTTCAGCTCTTGGAATGCCTAGCCTCCTTCAGCTTTTCCAAATCGTACTTATTTCTTAGTATCTAGAGAATATGGTCACTTACTGTGTGCTTATTACGTGCAAGGCTCTATTCTTTGTGCTTTACCTGGATTAATTCATTTAATTTTCACTACAGTCCTCTGTGGTTGACGCTGTTGTTATCATTATTGTGCAGATGAAGAAACTGGAGCACAGAGAGGTTAAATAACTTGCTAGAGATGC
>NW_025803329.1:0-1405 GCF_021613505.1 Equus quagga
ACAATGAATTCTTTCAGCTTTTGTTTATCTGAAAATGTTTTTATTTCATGCTCCATTTTTTTTTTTTAAAGATTTTATTATTTCCTTTTTCTCCCCAAAGCCCCCCGGTACATAGTTGTATATTCTTCGTTGTGGGTTCTTCTAGTTGTGGTATGTGGGACGCCGCCTCAGCGTGGTCTGACGAGCAGTGCCATGTCCGTGCCCAGGATTCGAACCAACGAAACACTGGGCCGCCTGCAGTGGAGCGCGCGAACTTAACCACTCGGCCACGGGGCCAGCCCCTCATGCTCCATTTTAATGGATAATTTCACAGGATATATAATTCTAGGTAGACTTTCTTTCCTTTCAACACTTTAAAGATGTCACTCTATTGTCTTCTGGCCTCCATTGTTTCTGATGAGACAGGAACTGCTGTTTGCATTGGTGTGCCTCTATAGGTAATGTATCTTATTTCCTCTGGTGGGTCTTGAGATTGTCTCTTTAACTATAATTTTCAATATTTTAACTATATGTGCCTAGGTGTGATTCGGTTTTTTTTTAATTCCTACTTGGGGTTTTCTAGGCTTCTTGGATTTGTAACTTGTAATGTTTTTCTCCAAAGTTAAGCAATTTTTTTAACTTTATTTCTTCAATTGTTTTGTCCCCATCCTCTCTCTCCAATTAAAGGTAGGTTAGCTCGCTTGATATTGTCCCATAGGTTATCAAGGCTTTGTTAATCTTTTTTCTTTTTGTTCGTCAGATAGGATCATTTCTATTGACCTGATTTTAGGTTTACTCATCTTTTATTCTAATTTGCTTTTAATCTCCTACAGTTAAATTTTAATTTCAGATATTTTACATCACCATTCTAGAATTCCCACTAGGTTCTTTTTGTGGTGTTCATTGCTTTGCTGAGATTTCCCATACATCCACCCATTATGACTGTATTTTCCTTTAAGACCTCAATAGTATTTATAATAGCTGCTTTAACATCCTTCTCTGTTAGTTCCAACATTGAGGTTATCTTGGAGCCTGTTCTATTGATTATTTTTTTGTTTTGCTTGATCAAATCTCCCTGCTTTTTCACATTAATCATTTCTTTATTGTATGCTGGACATTGTGGGTGATATGTTTTGGAAATCTGCATCACATTGTCTTCCTTTAAAGGGCATTAATTGTTTTTCTGGTAGGCAGTTACATTACAGGCATGTCCTTTTGGCCCTGTCAGCCTTGGTTTTACTCTTTATTCGAATGGGCATATTTTCATTTGGGCTTTAATCATAGGGCTCGGCCCTTAAACGAAGACATATTCCTGACTCTTAAATCATGTCTTTTCTGGAGTTTCACCTGAAAGTCCAAGCTGCTCATGGAAGTGTCTCCTCTCTGGCTAGGCCAGAACACCACCATCGCCCACAACTGCTCAGTC
>NW_025803330.1:0-1086 GCF_021613505.1 Equus quagga
AGATTAACTTCAAATTAGAGACTTAGGAAGAAAACATTAGTAAACCTAAAATCAGGGCAATAAATGGTGCTGGCTCCATGGTGTAGTGGTTCAATTTGCGTGCTCCCTCTGGCAGTCCAGTGTTCGTGAGTTTGGATCCCAGGCATGGACCTACACACCACTCTTGAAGCCATGACGTGGCAGCAACCCACATAACAAAATAAATGAAGATTGACACTGATGTTAGCTCAGATGTTCCTCGTGAAAAAGAAAAATCAGGTCAACAGAAATGATGCTATCTGAAGAATAAAAAGAAAAATGATTAACAAAGCCTCCATAACCTATGGGACAATATCAAACAAGCTAACCCTGTATTTAATTGGAGAGAGAGAATGGGGACAAAATAATTAAAGACACAAAGTCCAAAAATTTGCCTAAATTTGGAGAAAAACATCAGGTTACAAATCTAAGAAGCCTAGAAAACCCAAAGCAGGATTAAACAACAAAAAAAGACAAGGGGCTGACCCCATGGCCAAATGGTTAAAGTTCTGCTTGCTCTGTTTTGGTGGCCCAGGTTCATGGGTTCCGATCCTGGGCGCGGACCTACTCCATTCCTCAGCCATGCTGTGGCAGCATCCCATATAGAAAATAGAAGAAAGCTGGCACAGATGTCATCTCAGAGATGTTAGCTCAGTTTGCTTCCTCAAGTAAAAAGTAGAAGATTGGCAACAGAGGTTAGCTCAGGGAGAATCTTCCTTACCAAACAACAAAAAAAAGACACCTAGGCATATAATAGTTAAAATGTTGAAAATCATAGTTAAAGGGACAATCTCAAAACCCACCAGAGGAAATAAGATACGTTACCTATAGAGGCACACCAATACAAACAACGGTTCCTGTCTCATCAGAAACAATGGAGGCCAGTAGACAATAGAATGACATCTGTAAAGTGTTGAAAGGAAAGAAAGTCAACCTAGAATTATATATCCTGTGAAATTATCCATCAAAACGGAGCATGAAATAAAAACATTTTCAGATAAACAAAAGCTGAAAGAATTCGTTGTCAGAAGGCCTGCACTACAGGACATGCTGGAGTAAACTTGTATC
>NW_025803331.1:0-1086 GCF_021613505.1 Equus quagga
GATACAAGTTTACTCCAGCATGTCCTGTAGTGCAGGCCTTCTGACAACGAATTCTTTCAGCTTTTGTTTATCTGAAAATGTTTTTATTTCATGCTCCGTTTTGATGGATAATTTCACAGGATATATAATTCTAGGTTGACTTTCTTTCCTTTCAACACTTTACAGATGTCATTCTATTGTCTACTGGCCTCCATTGTTTCTGATGAGACAGGAACCGTTGTTTGTATTGGTGTGCCTCTATAGGTAACGTATCTTATTTCCTCTGGTGGGTTTTGAGATTGTCCCTTTAACTATGATTTTCAACATTTTAACTATTATATGCCTAGGTGTCTTTTTTTTGTTGTTTGGTAAGGAAGATTCTCCCTGAGCTAACCTCTGTTGCCAATCTTCTACTTTTTACTTGAGGAAGCAAACTGAGCTAACATCTCTGAGATGACATCTGTGCCAGCTTTCTTCTATTTTCTATATGGGATGCTGCCACAGCATGGCTGAGGAATGGAGTAGGTCCGCGCCCAGGATCGGAACCCATGAACCTGGGCCACCAAAACAGAGCAAGCAGAACTTTAACCATTTGGCCATGGGGTCAGCCCCTTGTCTTTTTTTGTTGTTTAATCCTGCTTTGGGTTTTCTAGGCTTCTTAGATTTGTAACCTGATGTTTTTCTCCAAATTTAGGCAAATTTTTGGACTTTGTGTCTTTAATTATTTTGTCCCCATTCTCTCTCTCCAATTAAATACAGGGTTAGCTTGTTTGATATTGTCCCATAGGTTATGGAGGCTTTGTTAATCATTTTTCTTTTTATTCTTCAGATAGCATCATTTCTGTTGACCTGATTTTTCTTTTTCACGAGGAACATCTGAGCTAACATCAGTGTCAATCTTCATTTATTTTGTTATGTGGGTTGCTGCCACGTCATGGCTTCAAGAGTGGTGTGTAGGTCCATGCCTGGGATCCAAACTCACGAACACTGGACTGCCAGAGGGAGCACGCAAATTGAACCACTACACCATGGAGCCAGCACCATTTATTGCCCTGATTTTAGGTTTACTAATGTTTTCTTCCTAAGTCTCTAATTTGAAGTTAATCT
>NW_025803332.1:0-1110 GCF_021613505.1 Equus quagga
GCCCGTACCCTTCATTCCTTCCTACGGATACAAGTTTACTCCAGCATATCCTGTAGTGCAGGCCTTCTGACAACGGATTCTTTCAGCTTTTGTTTATCTGAAAATGTTTTTATTTCATGCTCCGTTTTGATGGATAATTTCACAGGATATATAATTCTAGGTTGACTTTCTTTCCTTTCAACACTTTAAGGATGTCATTCTATTGTCTACTGGCCTCCATTGTTTCTGATGAGACAGGAACTGTTGTTTGTATTGGTGTGCCTCTATAGGTAATGTATCTTATTTCCTCTGGTGGGTTTTGAGATTGTCCCTTTAACTATGATTTTCAACATTTTAACTATTATATGCCTAGGTGTCCTTTTGTTGTTGTTTGGTAAGGAAGATTCTCCCTGAGCTAACCTCTGTTGCCAATCTTCTACTTTTTACTTGAGGAAGCAAACTGAGCTAACATCTCTGAGGTAACATCTGTGCCAGCTTTCTTCTATTTTCTATATGGGATGCCTCCACAGCATGGCTGAGGAATGGAGTAGGTCCACGCCCAGGATCGGAACCCATGAACCTGGGCCACCAAAGCAGAGCAAGCAGAACTTTAACCATTTGGCCATGGGGTCAGCCCCTTGTCTTTTTTTGTTGTTTAATCCTGCTTTGGGTTTTCTAGGCTTCTTAGATTTGTAACCTGATGTTTTTCTCCAAATTTAGGCAAATTTTTGGACTTTGTGTCTTTAATTATTTTGTCCCGATTCTCTCTCCAATTAAATACAGGGTTAGCTTGTTTGATATTGTCCCATAGGTTATGGAGGCTTTGTTAATCATTTTTCTTTTTATTCTTCAGATAGCATCATTTCTGTTGACCTGATTTTTCTTTTTCATGAGGAAGATCTCAGCTAACATCAGTGCCAATCTTCATTTATTTTGTTATGTGGGTTGCTGCCACATCATGGCTTCAAGAGCGGTGTGTAGGTCCATACCTGGGATCCAAACTCACGAACACTGGACTGCCAGAGGGAGCACGCAAATTGAACCACTACGCCATGGGGCCAGCACCATTGATTGCCCTGATTTGAGGTTTACTAATGTTTTCTTCCTAAGTCTCTAATTTGAAGTTAATCT
>NW_025803333.1:0-2540 GCF_021613505.1 Equus quagga
GATGCAACCCTAGGTGGCATTATAGAAACACACACACGCATATGCACACACACGCACGTGCCTGCCTCTTTCCTTCATGTGGCCTGTTTGGCCCTGAAAGACATTGGAGCCTATAAGACTTACTGCCGGCCTCAGGGAATCTGAAAGGATTTTAAGCAGAGGCGTGACATAGGTGGTGTTTGATCAGCGATTGAGTAAGATCACTCTGGTGACAGTGGGAACGTGGATGATGACGATGGTTTTGCAGTGGGAGGTGAGGGGACTGGGCAAACCCCCAAATAGAAAAGCTGTGACCGTTATGCAGTTGAGGAAGGGTGTCAGTCTGCATGAAAATAGGACAGTGGCAGGAGTCGTCGAGAGCAAGGGCAAGAGTGGAGGTTTAGACAGGACGTGAAAGTGATGACTCGTACGACAGCCGTTTGTACCCCTTCCTCGGCTCTCATCTCGCCCCCAACACGAAGCCAGGTCTTCAGATTCAATATTGACCATAAACCTTCCTGCGGAAGAAGAGCGTCTGCAGCCGCTGGAAACCTACAGCATATCCTCGTGGTGAAACGGCTCTGTTGGTAAAAATGCTCCCGGTGTGAAACAGATGTCACTGGTGCTGGTGCAGAAAGATGAGGAAAGATAACGAATTACAATGGAGTTGAAAACACTGTTAAAAAAAGAAAAAAACCTAACAGCATAGCACGGCAAAGGAGCAAAACTGTTTTGAAGCTGCGTATCTTTCCTGCACCTGATGGTGAAAGCCTGTGAAACTTTCTACTTCATTGAAAGCATCCAAGCAAAATTTGTTACAGTAGCTCCTTTCAGCTCTCATCCTATGAGTATGTCTTCTATATTTAATGAGATCAAGAACACGCTGAGGGCAGGGATCTAGCCATATGTTTCCTATATTATTTTAATAACCTGTTACTTGTGTTTTTAGTTTAATAAAATCAGTCTCCCATAGATTCAAGACTGTTATGTAAGATTGAGCAGGTTGTGCACTGCACAACTCTAGCAGGACACTATTCACATAGATCTCAATATGGATGGTGCTCTCTAGATTTATGCGCTGTTCAACTTGTGCAGCTGTACTTACTGGCCCTATTAGACTGAATTAACTCCAGTTATCACACTATTTTGATTACTGTAGCTTTGCAGTACATCTAAATCGGGGAATGTGAGTCCTCCAGGTTATTCTAGTATGACTTTTTAAAACTTGGGTTCAGATCTCAGCTCTAACACTTACAGGCCATGTGACCTCGGGTGAGTTATTTAACTCCCTTGAGCCTTATGTTCCTTAGCTTCAAGCCAGGTCCAGTTACATCCTAGGCTCTGGAGCCAGGCCACCAAGGCTTGAGCATCTCTTTCTGCCACCTCCTGGCTGAGTGACTTTGAGAAAATTCTCTTAAACTGTCTCTGCCTTCCTTTGTAATCCATAAAATGGGGATAATAATAGCACACACCTCATGGAATTGTTGTGAGGATTAAATGAGTTAACATGTAAAATGCTTAGAACAGAACACTGCACACAGTAGGTATTCAGTAAATGCCGACTCCCACTATGATGTGCACTTGGTGCAGTGTCTGGTGTACAATAATCGCTCCATAAAGATTATTATTTTAAATCTGCAGGGCCCAGGAACAGTCCCAGGGCCTGAGCACACAGTAGGTCGCCTGTTAGTTGAATGACTGCTACATGAGCCTTGCTGGTTTGGTTTTGAACAGACTAGAATGAGGGAACACCAGGTCAAGCAATTGAAGAGGAGAGTGGAAGGTTTTTCTTTGTTAGGTGGGTCCTACTCTATAGAAATAAATTTATTTTTGTACTTTTAAATTTTGTTTTAATTTGTATTTATCACCTTTTTACACTTTATAGTTTATTACCATTTTTATGCCTCTCTTTTTAATAGACTGTTTTTTTAGAGCAAGTTTAGTTTCACAGCAAAATTGAGCAGAAGGTACAGAGATTTCCTGTATACCCTCTGTCCCGACACGTGCACAGCCTCCCCCATTTTCAACCTCCCCCGCCAGAGCGGTACCTTTGTTACAATCGATGAATCTACATTGACACGTCATTATCACCCAAGTGCGTGGTTTATGTTAGGGTTCACTCTTGGACCATCCGTTCTGTGGTTTTGGACAAATTTATAATGACTTCTATCCACCGTTACGGTACCACGCAGAGTAGTTTCGCTGCTCTAAAAATCCTCTGTTCTCTCCCCCTTCATCCTCGCCCGACTCCCCATCCCTGGAAACCGCGGATCTGTTTACTGTTTGCTTAGTTTTGTCTTTTCAAGAATATGACGTAGTTGGAATTACATAGCATGTAGCCTTTTCAGAATGCCTCCTCTCACTCAGATAATGTGTGTTTAAAGCTCCCCCACGTCTTCTCATGGCTTGGTAGCTCATTTCTTTTCAGTCCTGAATGTCGTTCCATCATCTGAAATAAACCACACTTCATTTATCCTTTACCTACTGAAGGACATCTTGGTTGCTTCCAAGTTCTGGCAATTGTGAATAAAGCTGCCGTAAACATCCGTCTGCAGGCTCTC
>NW_025803334.1:0-1387 GCF_021613505.1 Equus quagga
GGTCCTTCTAGTTGTGGGGTGTGGGATGCCGCCTCAACGTAGCCTGATGAGTGGTGCCATGTCCGCGCCCAAGATCCGAACCTTAGGCCACTGCAGCGCAGCACACGAACTTAACGACTCGGCCACGGAGCCGGCCCCTGTTCCTTAGCTTTAAGCCAGGTCCAGTTACATCCTAGGCTCTGGAGCCAGACCACCAAGGCTTGAGCATCTCTTTCTGCCACCTCCTGGCTGAGTGACTTTCAGAAAATTCACTTAAACTGTCTCTGCCTTCCTTTATAATCCATAAAATGGGGATAATAATAGCATTCACCCCATGGAATTGTTGTGAGGATTAAATGAGTTAACATGTGTGAAGTGCTTAGAACAGAACACTGCACACAGTAGGTGTTTGATAAATGCCGACTCCTACTATGATGTGCACTTGGTGCAGTGTCTGGTGTACAATAATTGCTCAGTAAAGATTATTATTTTAAATCTGCAGGGACCAGGAACAGTCCCAGGGCCTGAGCACACAGTAGGTCGTCTGTTAGTTGAATGACTGCTACATGAGCCTTGCTGGTTTGGTTTTGAACAGACTAGAATGAGAGAACACCAGATCAAGCAATTGAAGAGGAGAGTGGAAGGTTTTTCTTTGTTAGGTGGGTCCTACTCTATAAAAATGTTTATTTTTGTACTTTTAAATTTTGTTTTAATTCGTATTTATTCTATCACCTTTTTACACTTTATAGTTTATTACCATTTTTATGCCTCCCTTTTTAACAGACTATTTTTTAGAGCCAGATTAGTTTCACAGCAAAATTGAGCAGAAGGTACAGAGATTTCCTGTATACCCTCTGCCCCGACGCATGCACAGCCTCCCCCATTTTCAACCTCCCCCGCCAGAGCGGTACCTTTGTTACAATCGATGAATCTACATCGACACGTCATTATCACCCAGAGTCCCTGGTTTATGTTAGGGTTCACTCTTGGACCATCCGTTCTGTGGTTTTGGACAAATTTATAATGAGTTGTATGCACCGTTATGGTCCCACACAGAATAATTTCACTGCTCTAAAAACCCTCTGTTCTCTACCCCTTCATCCTCGCCCGACTCCCCATCCCTGGAAACCGCGGATCTGTTTACTGTTTGCATAGTCTTGTCTTTTCAAGAATGTGATGTAGTTGGAATTACATAGCATGTAGCCTTTTCAGAATGCCTTCTCTCACTCAGATAATGTGTGTTTAAAGTTCCCCCACGTCTTCTCATGGCTTGGTAGCTCATTTCTTTTCGGCCCTGAATGACGTTTCATCATCTGAAATAAACACAGTTCATTTATCCCTCCACCTACTGAAGGACATCGTGGTTGCTTCCAAGTTGTGGCAATTGTGAATAAAGCTGCCGTAAACA
>NW_025803335.1:0-1379 GCF_021613505.1 Equus quagga
TTCATATTCTCAAGAGACAGAAGAAAATAGCCGTGCAAGCGTACCTAAATTCAGCCAGTGTTCTGTCTGTCTGTCTGAGTTAGGTGTTCAAATCTTATCATCTGTGACCAAGGAATTGTAGCCATGTAGTAGGAACCCGGACACCATGACACTCCTTTTCAACAGGAACTAGGGATGTATAGGAATTGTCTAAGGACAAACACGTAAGCTATATAAATACTACAAAATGTAACTAAGCATGGCTGAAAGACATAGAGACTTCATTAAGGAACTCATTAATAAAAGTGAAATATTAGTTATTTATGTAGCTTTCTAATAGAAATATTATAATTGCAAAGATAATTTAAGAATTTGAATATTTGCATGTAAATTACCTTTTAACTTTGGAGAAGCACTAGCATGGATATATTAATATGTCTTCCTGTCTTCCATGTAGGTAAGATAGAGAAAAACAATAGATGGATTTTTAGTTTGAAATTTAAAAAATGCATAAATCTTTGAAAGTTAAATCAACATTAGAGAAGACCAAACACTAGAACAGACGATCACTGAGTGGGACATAGGAAGTAAAGTGGACATTGGTACATAGTAATTGAGTAATTACTACAAATCTAGCTATTTTACTTTTCTTGATTTTGTCTGAGATTACACTGTTTCCTAATCCCAAAACTAATGCTGTTTATTTTATGCAAATCTATATCAGAAGACAGCAATAGTAACAGCATCCAGTCACATATAGAGTTAAAGGTGAACTGAAAGAGTCAAATTATTGACAAAATGATATAATTCATGAAAAAGTTTAAAAAAAATTTTTAGGAATATTTCAGTATAGGAAAGGTATTGTTTCCATGTTTCATCATCCTGATTCCTATTTGTCAATATCATATACTAAAACAAAGCATTTGATATCAACTTTGTTTTATACTAATTTAGGAACATTTCATGTTAACTAATATTAGCCAGAGATTTACTAACCAATATTTTTGCAGTAAGAAATGATTTTAAAGATATTTTAAATATGTTCTTAAAATATTTATGAGCAATCATGCATCCTGTCCCCGTATTTAAGGTTCTAATTGGTAGATTTACAGAGATTGTCTCCCGATATTTGCATTTCTTCCTCAGTAAGGCTCCATGGTTATTGTTATCCTTATTTTAGAGAAGAGCAAACAGACATAAAGAATTTAAATAGTTTCCCATGTGTGTAGAATTTTAGTAGAGTTTTGAGTTGGAGTTTAGGGCAATCAGTCTCCAGGGTTTAAACTCTTAAGAACCCCATGATTTTGACATATGGCTTGATACATGACTGAGAATGGGGAATGGAATTTACATTTATTGAGGGCCTATTAGATGCCAGGCAAAATGCTAGAGGCACTCTC
>NW_025803336.1:0-1025 GCF_021613505.1 Equus quagga
GAGCACCAGGTGCCTCTTTGACCCCCAATGCTTGCCTGTACTCTCTCCTGCTGCGCTGCATCCTTTGCATTTACATAAAGCCTTATGTGAGCGGCCCCTGTGAAGTCAGATGACTCACTTCAAATGTCTAAACTGGGTAAATACTTGCACCTCCTCCAGTTATTTGCTTACATGTCACTTAATAAGGCCTACTCAGTCAACCATATTTCAATTTGCTATCCAGTTCCTCCCTCAACATCAACTCTCCCAATTATGCCTACTGCTCTAATCTTTTCCATATAATTAATCACCTTTCAATACACTAGATAATAAACTTATAAAATATGTTTATTACTTATGGACTGATGCCTAACCCACTATCTCAAATTCTTGAGGCAAGATCTTAATGTAACTATAAAGTGCTATTGGCAGGAGAAGGCTGTGAAAAAATAGTAAAACAAGATATTGAATTTATGACAAGAGTTGGAAGAAATCAGGGAATTGGCAAGCTCACTATATTGCTTTGGAGAAAATGACTGAAGTTGGGTGGTGTGAGGAGTTCAGCATGATGGTAAGACCATGACTAAAGGATGTGAGAGGAAGACAGTGAGCCAAGAGCCAAAATCCTTGCCTAAGATGTGGGCTTTTAATAATGTTATCAAAGAAGAGGTAGAGATTGTTCTCAGCAGAAATAAGACTATTTTACTTTGAGGGTAGGAGTTATAAATGTTTTCTGGTGGCAGTGTATCTCTGTTTAGAGATCCATTGACCTAACTCTGGATCGAAGTCAGATACGGGAATTAGCGGATAGGTAATTGGATTAACTCTTGATCTCACTCTTGGTTGAATTTTTGATTTTTTCCATTTACTCCCAGTGATAGGTCTAATATTAGAAATATCATGATTTCTTTACACACATGAGTTAGACATTTGAACAATATATGCAGATGCCTTCTTTATCCCATTTTACAGTAAAGAGTTGTTTTTCTGCCTTGGAGGGAGAGTGCCTCTAGCATTTTGCCTGGCATCTAATAGGCCCTCAATAA
>NW_025803337.1:0-1025 GCF_021613505.1 Equus quagga
TTATTGAGGGCCTATTAGATGCCAGGCAAAATGCTAGAGGCACTCTCCCTCCAAGGCAGAAAAACAACTCTTTACTGTAAAATGGGATAAAGAAGGCATCTGCATATATTGTTCAAATGTCTAACTCATGTGTGTAAAGAAATCATGATATTTCTAATATTAGACCTATCACTGGGAGTAAATGGAAAAAATCAAAAATTCAACCAAGAGTGAGATCAAGAGTTAATCCAATTACCTATCCGCTAATTCCCGTATCTGACTTCGATCCAGAGTTAGGTCAATGGATCTCTAAACAGAGATACACTGCCACCAGAAAACATTTATAACTCCTACCCTCAAAGTAAAATAGTCTTATTTCTGCTGAGAACAATCTCTACCTCTTCTTTGATAACATTATTAAAAGCCCACATCTTAGGCAAGGATTTTGGCTCTTGGCTCACTGTCTTCCTCTCACATCCTTTAGTCATGGTCTTACCATCATGCTGAACTCCTCACACCACCCAACTTCAGTCATTTTCTCCAAAGCAATATAGTGAGCTTGCCAATTCCCTGATTTCTTCCAACTCTTGTCATAAATTCAATATCTTGTTTTACTATTTTTTCACAGCCTTCTCCTGCCAATAGCACTTTATAGTTACATTAAGATCTTGCCTCAAGAATTTGAGATAGTGGGTTAGGCATCAGTCCATAAGTAATAAACATATTTTATAAGTTTATTATCTAGTGTATTGAAAGGTGATTAATTATATGGAAAAGATTAGAGCAGTAGGCATAATTGGGAGAGTTGATGTTGAGGGAGGAACTGGATAGCAAATTGAAATATGGTTGACTGAGTAGGCCTTATTAAGTGACATGTAAGCAAATAACTGGAGGAGGTGCAAGTATTTACCCAGTTTAGACATTTGAAGTGAGTCATCTGACTTCACAGGGGCCGCTCACATAAGGCTTTATGTAAATGCAAAGGATGCAGCGCAGCAGGAGAGAGTACAGGCAAGCATTGGGGGTCAAAGAGGCACCTGGTGCTC
>NW_025803338.1:0-1386 GCF_021613505.1 Equus quagga
ATTTTCAAATAAAACACCAATAATCTGTCCACAGCCAATGCCTTTTAATTCATATTCTCAAGAGACAGAAGAAAATAGCTGTGCAAGTGTACCTAAATTCAGCCAGTGCTCTGTCTGTCTGAGATAGGTGTTCAAACCTGATCTTGTCATCTGTGACCAGGGAATTGTAGACATGTAGTACGAACCTGGACACCATGACAGTCCTTTTCAACAGGAACTGGGGATGTATAGGAGTTTTCCATAGAAAAAATGTAGGCTGTATAAATACCACAAAATATAACTAAGCATAGCTGAAAGACATAGAGGACTCATTTAGGACTTCACTAATAAAAGTGAAATAATTCATCATTTACATAGGTTTTTTTAAATAGAAGTATTGCAATTGGACAGATAATAATAAGAGTTTGAAGATTTGTGTGTAAATTACCTTTTTAACCTTGGTGAAGCATGACGTAGATATATTAATTAATATGTCATCCTGTCTTCCATGTAGGTAAAATATAGAAAAATAATAGATGGGCTTTTAGTTTGAAATTTTAAAAATGCTTAAATCTTTAAAGTTAAATCAACATTAGAAAAGACCAAACACTAGAATATATGATTACCTAGTGGGATACGGGAAGTACAGTGGATATTGGTCCTTTTTGATTGATTGATTAGTACAAATCTAGCTGTTTTACTTTTCTTGAGTTTGTTTAAGATTGCAATGTTTTCTAATCCTAAAACTAATGCTATTTCTTTTATGCAGATCTATATCAGAAGACAGCA
This sequence comes from Equus quagga, assembly GCF_021613505.1. Lineage (NCBI taxonomy): Eukaryota > Metazoa > Chordata > Mammalia > Perissodactyla > Equidae > Equus > Equus quagga. The sequence goes on from NW_025803338.1 coordinate 769, forward strand.
GTAGTAACAGCATCCAGTCACATGTAGAGTTAAAGGTGAATTGAAGGAATCAAATTATTGACAAAATGATACAATTCATGAAATACTTGTTATAATTTTTACAATACCTCAGTATAAGAAAGCTATTGTTTCCGTGCTTTATCATCCTGATTCCTATTTGTCAATATCATATACTGAAACAAAGCATTTGATGTTAACTTTATTTTAGACTAACTTAGAAATATTCAGTGTTAACTAATATTAGCCAGAGATTTACTAACCAAAATTCTTGCCATAATAAATGACTTTAAAGATATTTTAAATATGTTCTTAAAATATTTCTGAGCAATTATGCATCTTGCTCCTGCATTTAAGGTTCTAATTGGTAGATTTACTGAGATTGTTTCCTGACATTTGCATTTCTTCCTCAGTAAGGCTCCACGGTTATTGTTATCCTTATTTTAGACATAAGGAAAAACACATAAAGAATTTAAATAATCTCCCATGTGTATAGAATTTTAGTAGGTATTTGAGTTGGAGTTTAGGACAATCAGATAATAGGGTTTCAACTCTTAGGAACTCCATAATTTTGACATATGGCTTGATACATGACTGGGGATGGGGAATGGAATTTACCTT
>NW_025803339.1:0-2093 GCF_021613505.1 Equus quagga
TCCCTGGAACTCTGCTCTGTGAGGTTTCCAGAGCGAGGAGGAGAGGGGCAGCCTCCTCCCGGGGAATGATTTCTCCTCTACTGCCTGGACATGGTTCTGGTGACCAGCTGAGTGCCCAGAGTCATCGCTCTCCCTGAGCTCAGGCTGGAGAGCCCTGTGGCCTCCTGCCTCAGCCTGCTGCCAGCGCTGGTCCTCCCAGAGAGGCTGCAGGGGAAGAGGTTTTGGGCCTCTGCTGATTTCAGATGAAGACGACTGTCCTGGTCATTCCCCTGGAGAACTGTGACCATTTTAGAAACAGGGCCGAGTACACCCCCTACAAATGTGTGTCTGCTAAAGAATTCCTTGCCTCGGATAGAGCCACCCCAAAGCGCTCTTTATGGCGTACTGGAAATATTCAGTGCCCCGCTCACTGGGAAGGGCTGTGGACCCTCGCCTCCTTGGCCATTCCCAGTGCACGTCGAGAGGGTCAAGGCCCTTCCACAGTAAGGAGAAGGAACTAAATTTCTCTGTCCAACTAATGACCATGGAACTGAAAATGGATCTACTAAAATGCTAAGATGGCTTCATTTTCTTCCTAGATTGGTGGCACCCATCGCCTACAAGCACTGAGGGTAAGTATCACTTTTTTCCACCTGGACCGTCGGGCATGGATGTCTTAGTCCATGCTTGGCTGTCCATGCAGCAGATGCCTACAAAGGCACAGCCCATCTCATCCTGCTCGCACAGCCGGCCCTGGCTGCCCCTCCACACCCTGCACCCAGCGTGGGCACACCCAGCCCACATCCAGGCTGTGCACGTGCAGCCTTTGTGTCTGTCCTGGCAGGCCGATGGCTTCTGGTTTAAAGAAGCAGATCTATCTCTCCTCCTTTTAAAGAGGTGAGAGAAGTGCTTCTTATAAAGGAAAGAATTAAGGGCTTTTATTTCTTGGAGTTTCTCCAAAGCTTTGGGATAAACAGCGAATTTCACCAATAATCATGATTTTGCCCTTAATTTTTACCTCATGAGATGGATGTGGTCCAACAGCTTTCCATTGCTCTTAAGAAGTGATGTGGTGACTTTTTCATGTCATTGAATCTTCTCTTCTGGTCAGTTTAAATGGCTACATCGTATCCCATTGGACAGCTGTCCCCGCACATTCCTTAGTCCCCAATTTGAGGTGGCAGGAGCAGGCTGATCTCCAGCAGGGCCTTGGGCCCAAGGGAGGTCGCTGAGTAGGAGGCTGGAGCAGCACAGACGGGTAGCGAGTGGTGGGATCCACATGTGGCATTATTGTCATGAAGCCGCCCAAAGCTTTTGTCGAGTCCTTCTTTCCATGACGTCTAACTCTGCCTTCCCTCTGTTGCTCTTCCAGACACCAGGCCCACTGCTACCCAAGATGTGGCATCACCAACAGGTCAGTATTCCTGTCCACATGCCTTGGGGCCCCCACACTGCTTCGGGATCCATTTTGGGTGGGCGAGTGATGGGAGGATGCTCAGGGTGCGCCCTTGCTTCTCCTTGGCCCCGTGGGTGGGGCGCGGCTGAGGGAGGGGTCTCTGAAGCCCAGGGCCTAGGTCTGATCTTGCGGGGGGCTAGCCAGCAGCCTCCAGTGGGCTCCCGGTCGAAATGCTCGGCAAAGGGCCCCCTCGGGGAGCTCAGTGGAAGCCTCAGAGTCCTCGCAAGTCCTGCCGGGCTGAGGCTCCTCGTTCTGAGGCAACAGGCTGCTGTCCCGGGCAGAGGGGTGGAGAGTGCCTGTACCCCATGTGTCTGGACCAGGTTCCATCACCTGCTGACAGTTGGGACAACCCAGGCAGGACCGCACAAGGGCCAAGAAGCTCCAAACAGGGTGATGGTCTTGGCCTACCACCACTTGCCACACAGCACATCCCCGGGGCTCCCCAGTGTGGTTCGGGGGTTCCATTCCTGCTCTCCTCCTTTGGGGCTCAAGTGGGTGTTTAGGCCGATTTGAGCATCCTTAGACCTGGGCTGGATATTGTGTCTCTGCTCCTTTCCCTGCTTCCTTCTCAGGGCACAGCTTCGCAGGTGGATAATGGTCTACTTCGACCCTTTGACGGGTCCGTTCGTGTGGGTTATTTAATGGAGTAATCAATTAA
>NW_025803340.1:0-1893 GCF_021613505.1 Equus quagga
TTTCCAATTTGGATGTCTTTGATTTCTTTATCTTGCCTAATTTCTCTGGCTAGAACTTCCAGTACTCTGTTGACTAGAAGTGGTGAAAGGCATCCTTGTCTTGTTCCTGATCTTAGAGGAAACACTTTAAGTCTTTCACCACTGAGTATGATGTTTGCTGTGGTTTTTCTGTATGGTTTTTATTACGTTGGGGTATTTTCCTTCCATTCCTAATTGTTGATTGTTTTTATCCTGGAAGGGTGTTGAATTTTGTCCAGTGCTTTTTCTCGATTTCATCAGTTGAGATGATCAGGTGTTGTTTTCCCCTTCATTCTGTTGCTATGGCGTATTACATTGGTCAATTTTCATATGTTGAACCGTTCCTGTGTTCCAGGGATAAATCCCACTTGGCCATGGTGTATTATCCTTTTAATACGCTGCTGAATTCTGTTTGCTAGTACTTTTTGAGGATTTTTGCATCAGTGTTCCTGAGGGATATTGGTCTGTAGTTTTCTTCTCCTGTATTGTCTTTGGTATCAGGGTGATACTGGCCTCACACAATGAGTTAGTAAGTGTTCTCTCCTATTCAATTTTTTGGGAAGAGTTTAAGAAGGATTGATATTAGTGTTTATTTGTGAAAGCATCAGGTGTAAGAGTTTTCTTTGTTGGGAGATTTTTTATTACTTATGCAATCTCTTTACTAGTTATAGGTCTATTCAGACTTTGTATTCACGATTTTACCTGGGTAGGTTCTAAGTATCTAAAGATTTGTCCATTTCATCTAGGTTATCCAATTAGCTGATATACATTTATTCATAGTATTCTCATAAATCCTTTTTATTTCTGTAAAATCAGTACTCTTGTTCCCACTTTCTGATTTTAGTAACTTGAGTCTTCTCTCTCTTTTTTTTTTCTGAGGAAGGTTTGCCCTGAGTTAGCATCTATTACCAATCTTCCTCTTTTTGTCTGTGAGCTGCTGCCACAGCATGGCCAGTGACATACCAGTGGTGTGGGGTCGCACCTGGGAAGTGAACCTGGGCTGCTGAAGTGGAGTGCACCGACCTTAACCACCAGGCCACTGGAGCTGCCCATTCTCTCCACTTGTTTTCAGTCCATTTAGCTAAAGGCTTGTCAATTTTGTTGGTCTTTCCAAAGAATCAATTATTGGTTTTGTTGATTTTCTGTATTGTTTTTCTATTTTCTATTTCATTTACTCTGCTCTAATCTTTATTATTTCCTTCCTTCGGCTAGCTTTGGATTTACCTTGTTCTTATTTTTTTTTTCTAGTTCCTTAAGTCGTAAAGTTAGGTTGTTGATTTAAGATATTTCTTATTTTCAATGAGTTCATAGCTATGAATTTGTTCTTTAGCACCACATTTGATGCATTCCATAAGTTTTGGTATGTTTTGTTTTTGTTTTCATTTGTCTATCAGTATTTTCTGATTTCCCTGGTGATTTGTTCTTTGATGCATTGGTTGCTTAAAAGTGTATTGCTTAATTTCCACAATTTTTTGAATTTTCCTGGTTTTCCTTCTGTCATTAATTTGTAACTCCATCCTGTCATGGTTAGAGAAGATACTCTGTATGATATCTGTCTTTTAAATTTTACTGAGACTTAATTTGTGGCCTAAGAAATGGCCTATCCTGGAAATGTCCCCTGTGCACTTGAGGAGAACGTGTGTGCTGTTGTTGGGGAGAGTGTTCTGGACGCGTGTATCAGGTCTAGTCAGTGTACTGTGTTGTTGAAGTCTTCCGTTTCCTTATTTATCTTCTGTCTGGTTCTCTCCATCATCGTGAGTAGGGTATTGAAGTCTCCAACTATTGCTGTAGAACTGTCTATTTGTCTCTTCAATTCTGTCAGTTTTTGCTTCCTATAGTTTTCTGGCCTGTCATTAGGTGCATAAATGTTAATAA
>NW_025803341.1:0-1893 GCF_021613505.1 Equus quagga
TTATTAACATTTATGCACCTAATGACAGGCCAGAAAACTATAGGAAGCAAAAACTGACAGAATTGAAGAGACAAATAGACAGTTCTACAGCAATAGTTGGAGACTTCAATACCCTACTCACGATGATGGAGAGAACCAGACAGAAGATAAATAAGGAAACGGAAGACTTCAACAACACAGTACACTGACTAGACCTGATACACGCGTCCAGAACACTCTCCCCAACAACAGCACACACGTTCTCCTCAAGTGCACAGGGGACATTTCCAGGATAGGCCATTTCTTAGGCCACAAATTAAGTCTCAGTAAAATTTAAAAGACAGATATCATACAGAGTATCTTCTCTAACCATGACAGGATGGAGTTACAAATTAATGACAGAAGGAAAACCAGGAAAATTCAAAAAATTGTGGAAATTAAGCAATACACTTTTAAGCAACCAATGCATCAAAGAAGAAATCACCAGGGAAATCAGAAAATACTGAGAGACAAATGAAAACAAAAACACAACATACCAAAACTTATGGAATGCATCAAATGTGGTGCTAAAGAACAAATTCATAGCTATGAACTCATTGAAAATAAGAAATATCTTAAATCAACAACCTAACTTTACGACTTAAGGAACTAGAAAAAAAAAATAAGAACAAGGTAAATCCAAAGCTAGCCGAAGGAAGGAAATAATAAAGATTAGAGCAGAGTAAATGAAATAGAAAATAGAAAAACAATACAGAAAATCAACAAAACCAATAATTGATTCTTTGGAAAGACCAACAAAATTGACAAGCCTTTAGCTAAATGGACTGAAAACAAGTGGAGAGAATGGGCAGCTCCAGTGGCCTGGTGGTTAAGGTCGGTGCACTCCACTTCAGCAGCCCAGGTTCACTTCCCAGGTGCGACCCCACACCACTGGTATGTCACTGGCCATGCTGTGGCAGCAGCTCACAGACAAAAAGAGGAAGATTGGTAATAGATGCTAACTCAGGGCAAACCTTCCTCAGAAAAAAAAAAGAGAGAGAAGACTCAAGTTACTAAAATCAGAAAGTGGGAACAAGAGTACTGATTTTACAGAAATAAAAAGGATTTATGAGAATACTATGAATAAATGTATATCAGCTAATTGGATAACCTAGATGAAATGGACAAATCTTTAGATACTTAGAACCTACCCAGGTAAAATCGTGAATACAAAGTCTGAATAGACCTATAACTAGTAAAGAGATTGCATAAGTAATAAAAAATCTCCCAACAAAGAAAACTCTTACACCTGATGCTTTCACAAATAAACACTAATATCAATCCTTCTTAAACTCTTCCCAAAAAATTGAATAGGAGAGAACACTTACTAACTCATTGTGTGAGGCCAGTATCACCCTGATACCAAAGACAATACAGGAGAAGAAAACTACAGACCAATATCCCTCAGGAACACTGATGCAAAAATCCTCAAAAAGTACTAGCAAACAGAATTCAGCAGCGTATTAAAAGGATAATACACCATGGCCAAGTGGGATTTATCCCTGGAACACAGGAACGGTTCAACATATGAAAATTGACCAATGTAATACGCCATAGCAACAGAATGAAGGGGAAAACAACACCTGATCATCTCAACTGATGAAATCGAGAAAAAGCACTGGACAAAATTCAACACCCTTCCAGGATAAAAACAATCAACAATTAGGAATGGAAGGAAAATACCCCAACGTAATAAAAACCATACAGAAAAACCACAGCAAACATCATACTCAGTGGTGAAAGACTTAAAGTGTTTCCTCTAAGATCAGGAACAAGACAAGGATGCCTTTCACCACTTCTAGTCAACAGAGTACTGGAAGTTCTAGCCAGAGAAATTAGGCAAGATAAAGAAATCAAAGACATCCAAATTGGAAA
>NW_025803342.1:0-6390 GCF_021613505.1 Equus quagga
AGGCTAGAAGACAGTGGGCTAATAGAGTCAAAGGGTTAAAAGGAAAACACCATCAACCAAGATTCCTACATCTAGCAAAACTGTTCTTTGAATGTAAGGGAGAAACTAAGACATTCCCAGATAAACAAAAGCTGAGGAAGTTAGTGACCACTAGACCTGCCCTGCAGGAAATGCTCAAAGGATTCCTGCAAGGTGAAGTGAAAGGACAATAGAGAGTAACTCGAAGCTATATGGAATAATAAAGATCTCAATAAATGTAGATACTTGGGCGATTATAAAAGCTAGCATTATTGTGACAATCGTTTGTAACTACTTTTTGGTTTCTACATGATTTAAGAAACTGATACACTCGTAATTGGAGTTTTTTCTTTAAAGGTAAAAACTAGTATTACTGTAACTGTGGTTTGAAACTCCAAATCTTTTCTACATAATTTAAGAGACATGCATTTAAAAGAAATTTTAGTTTATGTTTTGTGGCACACAATGTATAAAGATGTAATTTTGTGATATCAACAACGGAAAAGAGGTGGGGAGGGACCTGTAAAAGAGCAGTGTTTTTGAATGTGATCGAAGTTAGGCTGGTATAAATTCAAATGAGAGTGTTATCACTTTAGGATGTTAGATGTAAATTTATGGTAAATAAATAGAAAAAAGATAGCTGTAAAATATACAGAAAAGGAAATTAAGAAGCAATTTAAACATTTTGCTACCAAAAAAATCCTTTTTCACTCCAATCATTGGTGTTTAAGTTTCATTACACCACATTCTCACAAGTCCTAGGTGGTCTGGGAAGGTCATATTACCACACTGAGCAGATGAGGAATAAAGAAATATATCAACTAAACACACACAAAAAAATTCAGCAATGCAGGAAATTAGGGACAAGTAAGCTCTGCAGCATATAGAGAGCAAAAACAACAATGACAGAAATAAGCCCCTCCTTATCATTAATTACTTTAAATGTAAATTGATAAAACTCTCTAACCAAGAGACAGAGATTAGCAGAATGGATAAAACACATGATCCAGGTATATACCGTCTACAAGAGACTCACTTGAGATTCAAAGACACAAACAGGCTGAAAGTGAAAGGATGGAAAAGGATTCCATGCAAATAGTAACCAAAAGAAAGCAGGAGTGTCTATACTAATCCTAGACAAAATAGAATTTAAATCAAAAAAGATTACAAGAGACAAACAAGGGCATTATATATATTAAGAAAAGTTTCAACACAGAAGTCAAAATATGATGTACACCTGAAATTTATATAATGTCATAAACCAATGTTACCTCAATAAAAAATAAAAGGTTCAATACAGCAAGGAGATATAGCAGTTATTAACATTTATGCACCTAATGACAGGCCAGAAAACTATAGGAAGCAAAAACTGACAGAATTGAAGAGACAAATAGACAGTTCTACAGCAATAGTTGGAGACTTCAATACCCTACTCACGATGATGGATAGAACCAGACAGAAGATAAATAAGGAAACGGAAGACTTCAACAACACAGTACACTGCCTAGACCTGATACACGCGTCCAGAACACTCTCCCCAACAACAGCACACACGTTCTCCTCAAGTGCACAGGGGACATTTCCAGGATAGGCCATTTCTTAGGCCACAAATTAAGTCTCAGTAAAATTTAAAAGATAGATATTGGGCCTGGCCCCGTGGCCGAGTGGTTAAGTTCACGCACTCCGCTGCAGGCGGCCATGTGTTTCGTTGGTTCGAATCCTGGGCGCGGACATGGCACAGCACATCAAACCACGCTGAGGCAGCGTCCCACATGCCACAACTAGAAGGACCCACAACGAAGAATATACAACTATGTACCGGAGGGGCTTTGGGGAGAAAAAGGAAAAAATAAAATCTTTAAAAGATAGATATCATGCAGAGTATCTTCTTTAACCACAACAGGATGAAGTTATAAATTACTGACAAAAAGAAAAGCAGAAAAATTGCGGAAATTAAACAATACACTTTTTTTCTTTTTTTTTTTTTTTTGAGTTATTGATAGGTTACAATCTTGTGAAATTTCAGTTGTACATTAATGTTTGTCAGTCATGTTGTAGGTGCACCACTTCACCCTTTGTGCCCACCCCCCACCCCACCTTTCCCCTGGTACCCACTAAACTGTTCTTGGTCCATAATTTTAAATTCCCCATATGAGTGGAGTCATACACAGATTATCTTTCTCTCGCTGGCTTATTTCACTTAATTCTCTCAAGGTCCATCCATGTTATTGCAAATGGAATGATGTTGTTCTGTTTTGCAGCTGAGTAGTATTCCATTGTATATATGTACCACATCTTCTTTATCCATTCGTCTGTTGATGGGCACTTAGGTTGCTTCCACGTCTTGGCTATTGTAAACAGTGCTGCAATAAACATTGGGGTGCACAGGACTTTTGGGATTGCTGACTTCAGGCTCTTTGGATAAATACCCAGTAGAGGGATGGCTGGATCGTATGGTAGTTCTATTTTTAGTTTTTTGAGGAATCTCCATACTGTTTTCCATAGTGGCTGCACCAGTTTGCATTCCCGCCAGCAGTGTAGGAGGGTTCCTTTTTCTCCACAACCTCTCCAACATTTGTTGCTATTAGTTTTAGATATTTTTGTCATTCTAATGGGTGTAAGGTGATATCTTAGTGTAGTTTTGATTTGCATTTCCCTGATGATCAGCGATGATGAGCATCTTTTCATGTGCCTATTGGCCATCAGTATATCTTCTTTGGAGAAATGTCTGTTCATGTCTCCAGCCCATTTTTTGATTGGGTTGTTTGATGTTTTGTGGTTGAGTTGCGAGAGTTCTTTATATATTATGGATATTAAGCCTTTGTCAGATATATGACTTGCAAATATTTTTTCCCAGTTAGTGGGTTGTTTTTTTGTTTCAATCCTGTTTTCATTTGCCTTGAAGAAGCTCTTTAATCTGATGACGTCCCATTTGTTTATTCTTTCTATTGTTTCCCTTCTCTGAGAAGGCATGGTGTCCGAAAAGATCCTTTTAATACTGATGTCAAAGAGTGTACTGCCTACGTTTTCTTCCAGAAGCCTTATGGTTTCAGGTCTCACCTTTAGGTCTTTAATCCATTTTGAGTTTATTTTGGTGAATGGTGAAAAAGAATGGTCAATTTTCATTCTTTTACATGTGGTTGTCCAGTTTTCCCAGCACCATTTGTTGAAAAGACTTTCTTTTCTCCATTGTATGCCCTCAGCTCCTTTGTTGAAGATAAGCTGTCCATAGATGTGTGGTTTTATTTCTGGGCTTTCAATTCTGTTCCATTGATCTGTGCACCTGTTTTTGTACCAGTACCATGCTGTTTTGATTACTGTAGCTTTGTAGTATGTTTTGAAGTCAGGGATTGTGATGCCTCCCGTTTTGTTCTTTTTTCTCAGGATTGCTTTAGAAATTCGGGGTCTTTTGTTGCCCCATATGAATTTTAGGATTCTTTGTTCTAATTCTGTAAAGAATGTCATTGGGATTCTGATTGGGATGGCGTTGAATCTGTAGATTGCTTTAGGTAGAATGGACATTTTAATTATGTTTATTCTTCCAATCCATGTACATGGAATGTCTTTCCATCTCCTTATGTCGTCATCCAATTCTCTCAGAAAGGCCTTGTAATTTTCATTATATAGGTCCTTCACTTCCTTAGTTAAATTTACCCCAAGGTATTTTATTCTTTTTGTTGCGATTGTGAATGGTATTGTATTCTTGAGTTCTTTTTCTGTTGGTTCATTACTGGAGTATAGAAATGCTACTAATTTATGCAAATTGATTTTATACCCCGCAACTTTGCTGTAGTTGTTGATTACTTCTAAGAGTTTTCCAATGGATTCTTTGGGGTTTTCTATATATAAGATCATGTCGTCTGCAAACAGCAAGAGTTTCACTTCTTCCCTCCATATTTGGATTCCTTTTATTCCTTTTTCTTGCCTGATTGCTCTGGCCAGGACCTCCAGTACCATGTTAAATAAGAGTGGTGATAGAGGGCATCCTTGTCTCATTCCTGTTTTCAGGGGGATGGGGTTCAGTTTTTGCCCATTGAGTATGATGTTGGCTATGTGTTTGTCGTATATGGCCTTTATTATGTTGAGGTAGTTCCCTTCTATGCCCATTTTGTTCAGAGTTTTTATCATAAATGGCTGTTGGATCTTGTCAAATGCCTTCTCTGCATCTATTGAGATGATCATGTGGTTTTTATTCCTCAGTTTGTTGATGTGGTGTATCACATTGATTGATTTGCGGATGTTGAACCATCCCTGTGTCCCTGGTATGAATCCCACCTGATCCTGATTAAACAATACACTTTTAAGCACCCAGTGGATCAAAGAAGAAATCACAAGGGAAACTCAGAAAATACTGATAGACGAAAACAAAAAGACAATGTACCAAAACTTAGGGGACGCAGCAAATGTGGTGCTAAAGAACAAATTTATAGCTATGAACTCATTAAAAATAAGAAATATCTTAAATCAACAACCTAACTTTACAACTTAAAGAACTAGAAAAAACAAATAAAAAGAACAAGCTAAATCCAAACCTAGCCGAAGGAAGGAAATAATAAAGATTAGAGCAGAGTAAATGAAATAGAAAATAGAAAAACAATAGAGAAAATCAACAAAACCAATAGTTGGTTCTTTGGAAAAATCAACAAAATTGACAAGCCTTTAGCTAAATGGACTGAAAACAAATGGAAACAATGGGCAGCTCCAGTGGCCTGGTGGTCAAGTTCGGTGCACTCCACTTTGGTGGCCCAGGTTCACTCCCAGGTGCAACCCCACACCACTGATCTGTCAGTGGCGGTGCTGTGGCGGCAGCTCACAGACAAAAAGAGGAAGATTGGTAATAGATGCTAACTCAGGGCAAATCTTCCTCAGAAAAAGAAGAGAGAGAGAAGACTGAAATTACTAAAATCATAAACTGGGGACATGACTACTGATATTACAGAAATGAAAAGGATTTATAAGAATTTTATGAACAACTGTATATCAGCAAATTGGACAACGTAGATGAAATGGACAAATTTCTAGATACTCAGAACCTACCTAGGTGAAACTGTGAATAGAAAATCTTGGGGCTGGCCCTGTGGCCGTGTGGTTACGTTCGCTAGCTCCGCTGAAGGTGGCCCAGTGTTTCGTTGGTTCGAATCCTGGGCGCGGACATGGCACTGCTCATCACACCATGCTGAGGCAGCATCCCACATGCCACAACTAGAAGGACCCACAACGAAGAATACACAACTATGTACTGGGGGACTTTGGGGAGAAAAAGGAAAAAACTAAAATCTTTATAAAAACAAAAGAAAAAAGAAAATCTGAGGAGACCTATGACTAGTAAAGAGATTGGATGAGTAATCAAAAATCTCCCAACAAAGAAAACTCTTATACCTGATGATTTCACATTTAAATAAGAACTAATATCAATCCTTCTTAAACTTTTCCAAAAAAATTGAATAGGAGAGAGCACTTACTAACTCATTCTGTGAGGCCAGTATTACCCTGATACCAAAGACAATACAAGAGAAGAAAACTACCCCTGGAGTGCAGGAACGGTTCAACATACAAAAATTGACCAATGTAATACGCCACAGCAACAGAATGAAGGGAAAAAAAACACCTGATCATCTCAATTGATGAAATCGAGAAAAAGCACTGGACAAAATTCAACACCCTTCCGGGATAAAAACAATCAACAATTAAGGAATGGAAGGAAAATACCCCAACATAATAAAAACCATACAGAAAAACCACAGCAAACATCATACTCAGTGGTGAAAGACTGAAAGTGTTTCCTCTAAGATCAGGAACAAGACAAGGATGCCTTTCACCACTTCTAGTCAACAGAGTACTGGAAGTTCTAGCCAGAGAAATTAGGCAAGAAAAAGAAGTCAAAGACATCCAAATTGGAAAGAAAGAAGTAAAATTATCTCTGTTTGTAGTAATAGATAATATAGCATAATTAATATGTATCATATATTATACATATTATATATGATGTTACATGTAGAAAACTCTAAGATTCCACAAAAAGCTGTTAAAACTACTATATGGGGGCTGGCCCCGTGGCCGAGTGGTTAAGTTCGCGCGCTCTGCTGCAGGCGGCCCAGTGTTTCGTTGGTTCGAATCCTGGGCGCAGACATGGCACTGCTCATCAGACCATGCTGAGGCAGCGTCCCACATGCCACAACTAGAAGGACCCACAACGAAGAATATACAACTATGTACCGGGGGGCTTTGGGGAGAAAAAGGAAAAAAATAAAATCTTTAAAAAAAAAAAAACTACTATGTGAATTCAGCAAAGTAGCAGGGTACAAAGTCAACACAAAAAAATATCGTTGCATTTCTATACACTAATAATGAACCAACTGAAAAGGAAATTAT
>NW_025803343.1:0-7306 GCF_021613505.1 Equus quagga
CTTCCTATAGTTTTCTGGCCTGTCATTAGGTGCATAAATGTTAATAACTGCTATATCTCCTTGCTGTATTGAACCTTTTATTTTATTTTTTATTGAGCTAACATTTGTTTATGACATTATATAAATTTCAGGTGTACATCATATTTCGATTTCTGTGTTGAAACTTTTATTAATATATGTAATGTCGTTCTTTGTCTCTTGTAATCTTTTTTGATTTAAATTCTATTTTGTCTAGTATCAGTATAGACACTCCTCCTTTCTTTTGGTTACTGTTTGCATGGACTCCTTTTCCATCCTTTCACTTTCAGCCTGTTTGTGTCTTTGTATCTCAAGTGAGTCTCTTGCAGATGGTATATACCTGGATCATGTGTTTTATCCATTCTGCTAATCTCTGTCTCTTGCTTAGAGAGTTTTATCAATTAACACTTAAAGTCCTTAATGATAAGGAATGATTTTCTTCTGTCACTGTGCTTTTTGTGTTCTATGTGCTGTATAGCTTACTTGACCCTCATTTCCTGCATTACTGACTTTTTTTGTGTTTAGTTGGCATATTTCTTTATTCCTCATCTGCTCAGTGTGGTAATATGACTTGCCCAGACCACCTAGGAGTTGTGAGAATGTGGTGTAATGAAACTTAAACACCAATGATTGGTGTGAAAAAAGATCTTTTGTAGCAAAATGTTTAAATTCCTTCTTAATTTCCTTTCGTGTATATTTTACAGCTATTTTTTTTCTATTTATTTACCATGGGGATTACATTTAACATCCTAAAGTGATAACACTCTCATTTGAATTTATACCAGCCTAACTTCGATCACATTAAAAAACACAGCTCTTTTACAGGTCCCTCCCCACCTCTTTTCCGTTGTTGATATCACAAAATTACATCTTTATACACTGTGTGCCCCAAAACATAAACTAAAATTTCTTTTAAATGCATGTCTCTTAAATTGTGTAGAAAAGATCTGGAGTTTCAAACCACACTTACAGTAATGCTAGTTTTTACATTTAAAGAAAAAACCCCAATTATGGGTGTATCAGCCTCTTAAATCATGTAGAAACCAAAAAGTAGTTACAAACCATTGTTACAATAATGCTAGCTTTTATAATTGCCCGTGTATTCACATTTACTGAGATCTTTATTATTCCATATGCTTCAAGTTACTCTCTATTGTCCTTTCACTTCACCTTGCAGGAATCCTTTGAGCATTTCTTGCAGGGCAGGTCTAGTGGTCACTAACTTCCTCAGCTTTTGTTTATCTGGGAATGTCTTAGTGTCTCCCTTACATTCAAAGAACAGTTTTGCTAGATGTAGGACTTTTGGTTGACAGTTTTTTCCTTTTATTTATTTATTTATTGAGTTAATGATAGGTTACAATCTTGTGAAATTTCAGTTGCACATTATTATTTGTCATTCGTGTTGTAGGTGCACCACTTTACCCTTTGTGCCCACCCCCCACCCCACCTTTCCCCTGGTAGCCACTACACTGTTCTTAGTCCACATTTTTAAATTCCTCATATGAGTGGAGTCATACACAGATTATACTTCTCTAGCTGGCTTATTTCACTTAACATAATTCCCTCAAGGTCCATCCATGTTATTGCAAATGGAATGATTTTGTTCTGTTTTGCAGCTGAGTAGTGTTCCATTGTACTTATGTACCACATCTTCTTTATCCATTCGTCTGTTGATGGGCACTTAGGTTGCTTCCATGTCTTGGCTATTGTAAATAATGCTGCAATGAACATTGGGGTACATACGACTTTTGGGATTGCTGACTTCAAGCTCTTTGGATAAATACCCAGTAGTGGGATGGCTGGATCATATGGTAGTTCTATTTTTCATTTTTTGAGGAACCTCCATACTGTTTTCCATAGTGGCTGCACCAGTCTGCATTCCCACCAGCAGTGTATGAGGGTTCCTTTTTCTCCACAACCTCTCCAACATTTGTTACTATTAGTTTTAGATAGTTTTGTCATTCTAATAGGTGTAAGGTGATATCTTAGTGTAGTTTTGATTTGCATTTCCCTGATGATCAGCGATGATGAGCATCTTTTCATGTGCCTATTGGCCATCAGTATATCTTCTTTGGAGAAATGTCTGTTCATGTCTCCAGCCCATTTTTTGGTTGGGTTGTTTGATTTTTTGTTGTTGAGTTGTCAGAGTTCTTTATATATTATGGATATTAAGCCTTTGTCAGATATATGACTTGCAAATATTTTTTCCCAGTTAGTGGGTTGTTTTTTTGTTTCAATCCTGTTTTCCTTTGCCTTGAAGAAGTTCTTTAGTCTGATGAAGTCCCATTTGTTTATTCTTTCTATTGTTTCCCTTCTCTGAGAAGGCATGGTGTCTGAAAAGATCCTTTTACTACTGATGTCAAAGAGTGTACTACCTACGTTTTCTTCTAGAAGCCTTATGGTTTCAGGTCTCACCTTTAGGTCTTTGATCCATTTTGAGTTTATTTTGGTGAATGGTGAGAAAGATTGGTCAATTTTCATTCTTTTACATGTGCCTTTCCTGTTTTCCCAGCACCATTTGTTGAAAAGACTTTCTTTTCTCCATTGTATGCCCTCAGCTCCTTTGTCGAAGATAAGCTGTCCATAGATGTGTGGTTTTATTTCTGGGCTTTCAATTCTGTTCCATTGATCTGTGCACCTGTTTTTGTACCAGTACCATGCTGTTTTGATTACTGTAGCTTTGTAGTATGTTTTGAAGTCAGGGATTGTGATGCCTCCCGTTTTGTTCTTTTTTCTCAGGATTGCTTTAGAAATTCGGGGTCTTTTGTTGCCCCATATGAATTTTAGGATTCTTTTTTCTAATTCTGCAAAGAATGTCATTGGGACTCTGATTGGGATGGCATTGAATCTGTAGATTGCTTTAGGTAGAACAGACATTTTAACTATGTCTATTCTTCCAATCCATGTACATGGAATGTCTTTCCATCTCCTTATGTCGTCATCCAATTCTCTCAGAAAGGCCTTGTAATTTTCATTACATAGGTCCTTCACTTCCTTAGTTAAATTTACCCCAAGGTATTTTATTCTTTTTGTTGCGATTATGAATGGTATTGTGTTCTTGAGTTCTTTTTCTGTTACTTCGTTATTGGAGTATAGAAATGCTACTGATTTATGCAAATCGATTTTGTACCCTGCAACTTTGCTGTAGTTGTTGATTACTTCTAAGAGTTTTCCAATGGATTCTTTGGGGTTTTCTATATATAAGATCATGTCGTCTGCAAACAGTGAGAGTTTCACTTCTTCCCTCCCTATTTGGATTCCTTTTATTCCTTTTTCTTGCCTGATTGCTCTGGCCAGGACCTCCAGTACTATGTTGAATAAGAGTGGTGATAGAGGGCATCCTTGTCTCATTCCTGTTTTCAGGGGGATGGCGTTCAGTTTTTGCCCATTGAGTATGATGTTGGCTGTGGGTTTGTCATATATGGCCTTTATTATGTTGAGGTAGTTTCCTTCTATGCCCATTTGTCCAGAGTTTTTATCATAAATGGCTGTTGGATCTTGTCAAATGCCTTCTCTGCATCTATTGAGATGATCATGTGGTTTTTATTCCTTAGTTTGTTGATGTGGTGTATCACGTTGATTGATTTGCGGATGTTGAACCATCCCTGAGTCCCTGGTATGAATCCCACCTGACCATGATGTATGATCCTTTTGATGAATTGCTGAATTCTGGTTGCCAAAATTTTGTTTAGAATTTTTCCATCTATGTTCATCAGTGATATTGGCCTATAGTTCTCTTTTCTCGTGGTGTCCTTGTCAGGTTTTGGTATCAGCGTGATGTTGGCCTCATAGAATGTGTTAGGAAGTGTTCCATCTTCCCTAATTTTTTGGAATAGCTTGAAAAGGATAGGTATTAAATCCTCTCTGAAAGTTTGGTGGAATTCCCCAGGAAAGCCATCCGGTCCTGGGGTTTTATTCTTTGGGATGTTTTTGATTGCTGTTTCAATCTCTTTCCTTGTGATTGGTCTGTTCAAATTGTCTGCCTCTTCTTGAGTGAGCTTTGGGAGATTGTAGGAATCCAAGAATTTATCCATTTCCTCTAGGTTATCCATTCTGTTGGCATATAGTTTTTCGTAGTATTCTCTCATAATCCGTTGTATTTCTGCAGAGTCTGTTATTTCTCTTCTTTCATTTCTCATTTTGTTTATTTGAGCTTTCTCCCTTTTTGCTTTGTAAGTCTGGCTAGGGGTTTGTCAATTTTATTTATCTTCTCAAAAAACCAGCTCTTTGTTTCATTGATCCTTTCTCCTTCCTTTTTCAATAGTATTTATTTCTGCTCTGATTTTTATTATTTCTCTCCTTCTGCTGACTTTGGGCTTTATTTGTTCTTTTTTCTCTAGTTCAGTTAGGTGTAGTTTAAGATTGCTTATTTGGGATTTTTCTTGTTTGTTAAGATGTGCCTGTATTGTGATGAATTTTCCTCTTAATACAGCTTTTGCTGTATCCCATATGAGTTGGTATAGCATGCTATCATTTTCATTTGTTTCCAGGTATTTTTTGGTTTCTTCTTTAATTTCTTCAATGATCCATTGCTTGTTCAGTAGTGTGTTGTTTAGTCTCCACATCTTCGTGCCTTTCTCAGCTTTTATCTTGTAATTAATTTCTAGCCTTATAGCATTATGATTGGAGAAGATGCTTGTTATTATTTCAATTTTTTAAAAATTTGTAGAGGCTTGCCTTGTTTCCCACCATATGGTCTATCCTTGAGAATATTCCATGTGCACTTGAGAAGAATGTGTATTCAGCTCTTTTAGGGTGAAGTGATCTATATATGTCTATTAAGTCCAATTGTTTTAGTTTTTCATTTAGCTCCACTATTTCCTTGTTGATTTTCTGTCTGGATGATCTGTCCATTGATGTGAGTGGGGTGTTGAGGTCCCCTACTATTATTGTGTTATTTTTAACATCTTCCTTTAGGTCTGTTAATAGTTGCTTTCTGAATCTTGGTGCTCCTGTGTTGGGTGCATAGATATTTATAAGCGTTATTTCTTCTTGATGAAGTGTCCCTTTGATCATTATATATTGTCCCTCTGTGTCTCTCTTTACCTGTCTTATTTTGAAATCCACTTTGTCTGATATAAGAATTGCAACACCTGCCTTTTTTTTTCTTGCTATTAGCTTGAAGTATTGTCCTCCACCCCTTCACCCTGAGCCTGTGTTTGTCCTTGGGGCTGAGGTGTGTTTCTTGGAGGCAACAAATTGTTGGATCTTGTTCTTTAATCCATTTTGCCACTCTGTGTCTTTTTATTGGAGAGTTCAATCCGTTTACATTGAGAGTGAGTATTGACGCATGTGGACTTAAAGCTGTCAATCTGTTGCTCATTATCTTGTTTTCCTGTGTGCTTTAGCCTACCCATTTAATACTGCAATTTCTTATGTTGGGTTTCTTAAATTTTTCCTTATTTATGATTTGTGACTCTGTTCTGTATTTTATTTTAGTGTCTACCCTGAAGTTTGTATTTAGAATCTCATGTATAATATAGTCTATTCTCTGGTGGTCTCTTACTTACTTGGCCAATACTGATTTAGACCCTTTGCTCTTCCCCTCCTAAATAATTATTTTCATTTCTTATTCCAACTCGTGTTATGAATTTGTAGTTAGAGTGATAAGATCGTCCTTGCTTTGGTAGTTTCCTTACCTTTACCCTAATGCTATGGTTGAATATTTGCTATCCTGTTCTGGTTCTATCCATCGGTCTCCCTAGTCTGTGGATTGTGACCCCTTTCTCCCTTTTTTCTTTTTTCAGGCATCAGAGCCTTCTTGAGGATTTCTTGTAGGGGAGGGCTTTTAGTTACAAATTCCCTTAACTTTTGTTTGCCTGGAAAAGATTTAATTTTTCCCTCATATCCGAAGGAAATTCTTGCTGGATAGA
Source organism: Equus quagga (assembly GCF_021613505.1). Taxonomy (NCBI): domain Eukaryota; kingdom Metazoa; phylum Chordata; class Mammalia; order Perissodactyla; family Equidae; genus Equus; species Equus quagga. The sequence continues at coordinate 5,892 of NW_025803343.1, forward strand.
GTATTCTTGGCTGAAGATTTTTATCTTTTAAAGCTTTGAATATGTCATTCCATTCTCTCCTAGCTTGTAAGGTTTCTGTAGAGAAATCTGCTGAAAGTCTGATAGAGGCTCCTTTATAGGTTATTCTCTTCTTTTTTCTTATTTCCCTGAGTATTCTTTCTTTATCTTTCCTTCTTGCCAATTGTACTACTATGTGCCTTGCAGTAGGTCTTTTTACATTGACAAATCTAGGAGATCTTAAAGCTTCCTCTACACACATTTCTTCATCAATCCCTAGATTTGGGAAGTTCTCTTCAATAATTTCGTTAAGCACACTTTCTGCTCCATTTCCCTTTTCCACATTCTTGGGAATTCCTATGATCCTTAAGTTCTTACTCCTCATTGATTCCACTATCTCTCTGAGATTTTCCTCTTTTTTTTTTTTTTAATTCTCAGTTCTCCTTTTTCTTCTGTCTGGAGCCATGCAGCCTGTCCATCTTCAATTATGTTAATTTGCTCTTCTATGGTGTCTACACGGGCATTCAGGGAATCCGTATTCTGTTTTATCTGGTCCATTGTGCTTTTCATGTCTAGTAATTCTGTTTGATTCTTCTTTATGATTTCAATCTCTTTTGTGAAGTAACTCCAGAACTCATTGGCTTGTTTCTCTATCTTTCTCTCTACCTCATTGAGTTTTTTGGTTATAGCTGCTGTGAACTCATTATCACTTAGTTTACCTAATTCCAAGTCCTCAGGACTTAATTCTATGTTTTTATTGTTTTCCTTCTGGTCTGGGGCTTTTATAAATTGCTGGATGGTAGAGGAGCGGTTTTTTCGCATGGTGGTAGAATTCGGTTGCAGTTACAGCCTGTCGCCACTAGATGGGGGGGTCGAGAGCCACGTGTTCTGAGCTCTCTGCCTTTGGGCAAGATGGCGGCGCCCAGAGGCTTTGCTGGGAGGGAGGGACTGCTATTCTCACCTGCTGGTCTGGATTCAGATCAGTTCTGTTCTCTGGTCTCCCAATGCCCTCGATTTATGGGGTCCCGCGCATGGAAGCTTTCCCCCGTCAGCGGGTTTCCACTGAACCAGCAGCAGGAGTCCTGGATGATCCCCCGGTTGTGCGGCCCCTCCCCTGCTCCTTCCCGGACTGCGCGGCAGCGATCGCAGACTCTAGGGGAGGGAGCGACATTCTCTCCTACCCCTTCCAGCACCTCCGAGGCCCTCAGCAAGGTTTATGATCTCCACCTTCTTGGTATTGTAGGTCTCTAACGTGTTGGCATTAGAATTATTCTCTGAAATTAAGTTTTTCCAATCCTTTATTGTATTTTGGAGGGAAGAGAATCCTAGGTCAGCTCATCCTGCCATTTTGCTCCACCCCTTCTCCCAGTTTTTTCCTTTTAACCCTTTGACTCTATTAGCCCACTGTCTTCTAGCCT
>NW_025803344.1:0-7306 GCF_021613505.1 Equus quagga
AGGCTAGAAGACAGTGGGCTAATAGAGTCAAAGGGTTAAAAGGAAAAAACTGGGAGAAGGGGTGGAGCAAAATGGCAGGATGAGCTGACCTAGGATTCTCTTCCCTCCAAAATACAATAAAGGATTGGAAAAACTTAATTTCAGAGAATAATTCTAATGCCAACACGTTAGAGACCTACAATACCAAGAAGGTGGAGATCATAAACCTTGCTGAGGGCCTCGGAGGTGCTGGAAGGGGTAGGAGAGAATGTCGCTCCCTCCCCTAGAGTCTGCGATCGCTGCCGCGCAGTCCGGGAAGGAGCAGGGGAGGGGCCGCACAACCGGGGGATCATCCAGGACTCCTGCTGCTGGTTCAGTGGAAACCCGCTGACGGGGGAAAGCTTCCATGCGCGGGACCCCATAAATCGAGGGCATTGGGAGACCAGAGAACAGAACTGATCTGAATCCAGACCAGCAGGTGAGAATAGCAGTCCCTCCCTCCCAGCAAAGCCTCTGGGCGCCGCCATCTTGCCCAAAGGCAGAGAGCTCAGAACACGTGGCTCTCGACCCCCCCATCTAGTGGCGACAGGCTGTAACTGCAACCGAATTCTACCACCATGCGAAAAAACCGCTCCTCTACCATCCAGCAATTTATAAAAGCCCCAGACCAGAAGGAAAACAATAAAAACATAGAATTAAGTCCTGAGGACTTGGAATTAGGTAAACTAAGTGATAATGAGTTCACAGCAGCTATAACCAAAAAACTCAATGAGGTAGAGAGAAAGATAGAGAAACAAGCCAATGAGTTCTGGAGTTACTTCACAAAAGAGATTGAAATCATAAAGAAGAATCAAACAGAATTACTAGACATGAAAAGCACAATGGACCAGATAAAACAGAATACGGATTCCCTGAATGCCCGTGTAGACACCATAGAAGAGCAAATTAACATAATTGAAGATGGACAGGCTGCATGGCTCCAGACAGAAGAAAAAGGAGAACTGAGAATTAAAAAAAAAAAAAAGAGGAAAATCTCAGAGAGATAGTGGAATCAATGAGGAGTAAGAACTTAAGGATCATAGGAATTCCCAAGAATGTGGAAAAGGGAAATGGAGCAGAAAGTGTGCTTAACGAAATTATTGAAGAGAACTTCCCAAATCTAGGGATTGATGAAGAAATGTGTGTAGAGGAAGCTTTAAGATCTCCTAGATTTGTCAATGTAAAAAGACCTACTGCAAGGCACATAGTAGTACAATTGGCAAGAAGGAAAGATAAAGAAAGAATACTCAGGGAAATAAGAAAAAAGAAGAGAATAACCTATAAAGGAGCCTCTATCAGACTTTCAGCAGATTTCTCTACAGAAACCTTACAAGCTAGGAGAGAATGGAATGACATATTCAAAGCTTTAAAAGATAAAAATCTTCAGCCAAGAATACTCTATCCAGCAAGAATTTCCTTCGGATATGAGGGAAAAATTAAATCTTTTCCAGGCAAACAAAAGTTAAGGGAATTTGTAACTAAAAGCCCTCCCCTACAAGAAATCCTCAAGAAGGCTCTGATGCCTGAAAAAAGAAAAAAGGGAGAAAGGGGTCACAATCCACAGACTAGGGAGACCGATGGATAGAACCAGAACAGGATAGCAAATATTCAACCATAGCATTAGGGTAAAGGTAAGGAAACTACCAAAGCAAGGACGATCTTATCACTCTAACTACAAATTCATAACACGAGTTGGAATAAGAAATGAAAATAATTATTTAGGAGGGGAAGAGCAAAGGGTCTAAATCAGTATTGGCCAAGTAAGTAAGAGACCACCAGAGAATAGACTATATTATACATGAGATTCTAAATACAAACTTCAGGGTAGACACTAAAATAAAATACAGAACAGAGTCACAAATCATAAATAAGGAAAAATTTAAGAAACCCAACATAAGAAATTGCAGTATTAAATGGGTAGGCTAAAGCACACAGGAAAACAAGATAATGAGCAACAGATTGACAGCTTTAAGTCCACATGCGTCAATACTCACTCTCAATGTAAACGGATTGAACTCTCCAATAAAAAGACACAGAGTGGCAAAATGGATTAAAGAACAAGATCCAACAATTTGTTGCCTCCAAGAAACACACCTCAGCCCCAAGGACAAACACAGGCTCAGGGTGAAGGGGTGGAGGACAATACTTCAAGCTAATAGCAAGAAAAAAAAAGGCAGGTGTTGCAATTCTTATATCAGACAAAGTGGATTTCAAAATAAGACAGGTAAAGAGAGACACAGAGGGACAATATATAATGATCAAAGGGACACTTCATCAAGAAGAAATAACGCTTATAAATATCTATGCACCCAACACAGGAGCACCAAGATTCAGAAAGCAACTATTAACAGACCTAAAGGAAGATGTTAAAAATAACACAATAATAGTAGGGGACCTCAACACCCCACTCACATCAATGGACAGATCATCCAGACAGAAAATCAACAAGGAAATAGTGGAGCTAAATGAAAAACTAAAACAATTGGACTTAATAGACATATATAGATCACTTCACCCTAAAAGAGCTGAATACACATTCTTCTCAAGTGCACATGGAATATTCTCAAGGATAGACCATATGGTGGGAAACAAGGCAAGCCTCTACAAATTTTTAAAAAATTGAAATAATAACAAGCATCTTCTCCAATCATAATGCTATAAGGCTAGAAATTAATTACAAGATAAAAGCTGAGAAAGGCACGAAGATGTGGAGACTAAACAACACACTACTGAACAAGCAATGGATCATTGAAGAAATTAAAGAAGAAACCAAAAAATACCTGGAAACAAATGAAAATGATAGCATGCTATACCAACTCATATGGGATACAGCAAAAGCTGTATTAAGAGGAAAATTCATCACAATACAGGCACATCTTAACAAACAAGAAAAATCCCAAATAAGCAATCTTAAACTACACCTAACTGAACTAGAGAAAAAAGAACAAATAAAGCCCAAAGTCAGCAGAAGGAGAGAAATAATAAAAATCAGAGCAGAAATAAATACTATTGAAAAAGGAAGGAGAAAGGATCAATGAAACAAAGAGCTGGTTTTTTGAGAAGATAAATAAAATTGACAAACCCCTAGCCAGACTTACAAAGCAAAAAGGGAGAAAGCTCAAATAAACAAAATGAGAAATGAAAGAAGAGAAATAACAGACTCTGCAGAAATACAACGGATTATGAGAGAATACTACGAAAAACTATATGCCAACAGAATGGATAACCTAGAGGAAATGGATAAATTCTTGGATTCCTACAATCTCCCAAAGCTCACTCAAGAAGAGGCAGACAATTTGAACAGACCAATCACAAGGAAAGAGATTGAAACAGCAATCAAAAACATCCCAAAGAATAAAACCCCAGGACCGGATGGCTTTCCTGGGGAATTCCACCAAACTTTCAGAGAGGATTTAATACCTATCCTTTTCAAGCTATTCCAAAAAATTAGGGAAGATGGAACACTTCCTAACACATTCTATGAGGCCAACATCACGCTGATACCAAAACCTGACAAGGACACCACGAGAAAAGAGAACTATAGGCCAATATCACTGATGAACATAGATGGAAAAATTCTAAACAAAATTTTGGCAACCAGAATTCAGCAATTCATCAAAAGGATCATACATCATGGTCAGGTGGGATTCATACCAGGGACTCAGGGATGGTTCAACATCCGCAAATCAATCAACGTGATACACCACATCAACAAACTAAGGAATAAAAACCACATGATCATCTCAATAGATGCAGAGAAGGCATTTGACAAGATCCAACAGCCATTTATGATAAAAACTCTGGACAAATGGGCATAGAAGGAAACTACCTCAACATAATAAAGGCCATATATGACAAACCCACAGCCAACATCATACTCAATGGGCAAAAACTGAACGCCATCCCCCTGAAAACAGGAATGAGACAAGGATGCCCTCTATCACCACTCTTATTCAACATAGTACTGGAGGTCCTGGCCAGAGCAATCAGGCAAGAAAAAGGAATAAAAGGAATCCAAATAGGGAGGGAAGAAGTGAAACTCTCACTGTTTGCAGACGACATGATCTTATATATAGAAAACCCCAAAGAATCCATTGGAAAACTCTTAGAAGTAATCAACAACTACAGCAAAGTTGCAGGGTACAAAATCGATTTGCATAAATCAGTAGCATTTCTATACTCCAATAACGAAGTAACAGAAAAAGAACTCAAGAACACAATACCATTCATAATCGCAACAAAAAGAATAAAATACCTTGGGGTAAATTTAACTAAGGAAGTGAAGGACCTATGTAATGAAAATTACAAGGCCTTTCTGAGAGAATTGGATGACGACATAAGGAGATGGAAAGACATTCCATGTACATGGATTGGAAGAATAGACATAGTTAAAATGTCTGTTCTACCTAAAGCAATCTACAGATTCAATGCCATCCCAATCAGAGTCCCAATGACATTCTTTGCAGAATTAGAAAAAAGAATCCTAAAATTCATATGGGGCAACAAAAGACCCCGAATTTCTAAAGCAATCCTGAGAAAAAAGAACAAAACGGGAGGCATCACAATCCCTGACTTCAAAACATACTACAAAGCTACAGTAATCAAAACAGCATGGTACTGGTACAAAAACAGGTGCACAGATCAATGGAACAGAATTGAAAGCCCAGAAATAAAACCACACATCTATGGACAGCTTATCTTCGACAAAGGAGCTGAGGGCATACAATGGAGAAAAGAAAGTCTTTTCAACAAATGGTGCTGGGAAAACAGGAAAGGCACATGTAAAAGAATGAAAATTGACCAATCTTTCTCACCATTCACCAAAATAAACTCAAAATGGATCAAAGACCTAAAGGTGAGACCTGAAACCATAAGGCTTCTAGAAGAAAACGTAGGTAGTACACTCTTTGACATCAGTAGTAAAAGGATCTTTTCAGACACCATGCCTTCTCAGAGAAGGGAAACAATAGAAAGAATAAACAAATGGGACTTCATCAGACTAAAGAACTTCTTCAAGGCAAAGGAAAACAGGATTGAAACAAAAAAACAACCCACTAACTGGGAAAAAATATTTGCAAGTCATATATCTGACAAAGGCTTAATATCCATAATATATAAAGAACTCTGACAACTCAACAACAAAAAATCAAACAACCCAACCAAAAAATGGGCTGGAGACATGAACAGACATTTCTCCAAAGAAGATATACTGATGGCCAATAGGCACATGAAAAGATGCTCATCATCGCTGATCATCAGGGAAATGCAAATCAAAACTACACTAAGATATCACCTTACACCTATTAGAATGACAAAACTATCTAAAACTAATAGTAACAAATGTTGGAGAGGTTGTGGAGAAAAAGGAACCCTCATACACTGCTGGTGGGAATGCAGACTGGTGCAGCCACTATGGAAAACAGTATGGAGGTTCCTCAAAAAATGAAAAATAGAACTACCATATGATCCAGCCATCCCACTACTGGGTATTTATCCAAAGAGCTTGAAGTCAGCAATCCCAAAAGTCGTATGTACCCCAATGTTCATTGCAGCATTATTTACAATAGCCAAGACATGGAAGCAACCTAAGTGCCCATCAACAGACGAATGGATAAAGAAGATGTGGTACATAAGTACAATGGAACACTACTCAGCTGCAAAACAGAACAAAATCATTCCATTTGCAATAACATGGATGGACCTTGAGGGAATTATGTTAAGTGAAATAAGCCAGCTAGAGAAGTATAATCTGTGTATGACTCCACTCATATGAGGAATTTAAAAATGTGGACTAAGAACAGTGTAGTGGCTACCAGGGGAAAGGTGGGGTGGGGGGTGGGCACAAAGGGTAAAGTGGTGCACCTACAACACGAATGACAAATAATAATGTGCAACTGAAATTTCACAAGATTGTAACCTATCATTAACTCAATAAATAAATAAATAAAAGGAAAAAACTGTCAACCAAAAGTCCTACATCTAGCAAAACTGTTCTTTGAATGTAAGGGAGACACTAAGACATTCCCAGATAAACAAAAGCTGAGGAAGTTAGTGACCACTAGACCTGCCCTGCAAGAAATGCTCAAAGGATTCCTGCAAGGTGAAGTGAAAGGACAATAGAGAGTAACTTGAAGCATATGGAATAATAAAGATCTCAGTAAATGTGAATACACGGGCAATTATAAAAGCTAGCATTATTGTAACAATGGTTTGTAACTACTTTTTGGTTTCTACATGATTTAAGAGGCTGATACACCCATAATTGGGGTTTTTTCTTTAAATGTAAAAACTAGCATTACTGTAAGTGTGGTTTGAAACTCCAGATCTTTTCTACACAATTTAAGAGACATGCATTTAAAAGAAATTTTAGTTTATGTTTTGGGGCACACAGTGTATAAAGATGTAATTTTGTGATATCAACAACGGAAAAGAGGTGGGGAGGGACCTGTAAAAGAGCTGTGTTTTTTAATGTGATCGAAGTTAGGCTGGTATAAATTCAAATGAGAGTGTTATCACTTTAGGATGTTAAATGTAATCCCCATGGTAAATAAATAGAAAAAAAATAGCTGTAAAATATACACGAAAGGAAATTAAGAAGGAATTTAAACATTTTGCTACAAAAGATCTTTTTTCACACCAATCATTGGTGTTTAAGTTTCATTACACCACATTCTCACAACTCCTAGGTGGTCTGGGCAAGTCATATTACCACACTGAGCAGATGAGGAATAAAGAAATATGCCAACTAAACACAAAAAAAGTCAGTAATGCAGGAAATGAGGGTCAAGTAAGCTATACAGCACATAGAACACAAAAAGCACAGTGACAGAAGAAAATCATTCCTTATCATTAAGGACTTTAAGTGTTAATTGATAAAACTCTCTAAGCAAGAGACAGAGATTAGCAGAATGGATAAAACACATGATCCAGGTATATACCATCTGCAAGAGACTCACTTGAGATACAAAGACACAAACAGGCTGAAAGTGAAAGGATGGAAAAGGAGTCCATGCAAACAGTAACCAAAAGAAAGGAGGAGTGTCTATACTGATACTAGACAAAATAGAATTTAAATCAAAAAAGATTACAAGAGACAAAGAACGACATTACATATATTAATAAAAGTTTCAACACAGAAATCGAAATATGATGTACACCTGAAATTTATATAATGTCATAAACAAATGTTAGCTCAATAAAAAATAAAATAAAAGGTTCAATACAGCAAGGAGATATAGCAGTTATTAACATTTATGCACCTAATGACAGGCCAGAAAACTATAGGAAG
>NW_025803345.1:0-6237 GCF_021613505.1 Equus quagga
CCGCGACTTGACTATATTCAGTTATTATTTCTATAAGTTTTTTAGCATATTCTTTGGGTTTTCTATATATTAAATCATGTCATCTGCAAAGAGTGACAGTTTCACTTCTTCTTTTCCAATATGGATCCCTTTTATATCTTTTTCTTTCCTGATTGCTCTCGCTAGGACTTCCAATCCTATGTTAAATAAGAGTAGTGACAGTGGGCATCCTTGTCTAGGTCCTGTTCTTAGAGGGATAGCTTTCAGTTTTTCTCCATTGAGAAGGATATTTGCTCTGGGTTTGTCATTTGTGGCTTTTGTTATGTTGAGGTATTTTTCTTCTATACCCATTTTATTAACAGTTTTTATCATAAACGGATGCTGTATCTTGTCAAATGTTTTCTCTGCATCTATTAAGATGACCATGTGATTTTTATTCTTCATTTTGTTAATGTGGTGTATCACATTGATAGATTTGCGGATGTTCAACCATCCCTGCATCCCTGGAATGAAACCCACTTGATCAACATGTATGATCATTTTAATGTATTGTTGTATTCAATTTGTTAGTATTTTGTTGAGGATTTTTGCATTGATGTTCATCACTGATATTGGCCTGGAATTTTCTTTTTTTTTTGTCTCCAGGAATTTTTTCATTTCTCCTTTGATTTCTTCATTGACATAATTATTGTTCAGTAGCATTTTGGTTAATCTCCTCATTTCTGTGGCTTCTCTGATTTTCTCCCTGTAGTTGATTTCTAATTTCATACATTTGTGGTCAGAAAAGATGTGTGGTATTATGTTGATCTTCTTAAATTTATTGAGACTTGTTTTGTGGCCTAATATGTGATCAATCCTGGAGAATGTTCCGTGTGCATTTGAAAAGAATGTGTATTCTGTGGTTTGTGGATGGAATGTTCTGCATATATCCACTAAGTCCATCTGGTCAAATGTGTCATTTACGGCCAGCATTTCCTTATTGATCTTCTTTTTGGATGACCTATCCATTGGTGTAAGTGGAGTGTTAAAGTTCCCTTCTATTACTGTGTTACTCTCTATTTCTCCTTTTATGTCTCTTCATAATTGCTTTATATATTTAGGTTGGGTCTATAGATATTACAAATGTTATATTTTCTTGATGGATTGTTCTCTTAATCATTATGTAGTGCCCTTCTTTGCCTCTTGTTACAGTTTTTTTTTTTAAGTCTATTTTGTCTGATAGAAGTATTGCTACCCCCTCTTTCTTTTCGTTCTCATTTGCATGGAATATCTTTTTCCATCCTTTCACTTTCAGTTTGTGGCTGTCTTTAGGTCTGAAGTGTGTCTCAAGTATGCAGCATTTATATGGGTCTTGGATTTTTGTCCAGTTGACCACCCTATGCCTTTTGATTGGAGCATTTAGTCTATTCACACTTAAAGTAGCCATTGATAAATATGTATTTATTGCCATTTTGTTCATTTTTTTTCTGGGTGTTTTAGTAGTTCTACTCTATTCCTTTCTTTTTCTCTTGCTCTCTTCCCTTGTGGTTTGAGGGCTTTCTGTAGTAATATGTTTGATTACTTTTGTCTTACTTATTTTCTTACTTATTATAGGTGTCTGATTTGTGATTACCATAAGGATTCTATATAATATTCTATGTATATAACAGTTTATATCGAGTTGACAGACGCTTTGGCTAAACCTCTTTCTAAAAGCTCTAGTTTTTCACTCCCCTCCTCCCACATTTTATGTTTTTGAAATCATATGTCTTCTCTTGTTTTGTGTGTGTCTGTCCATTACCCTCTTATCATTGAAATAGGTAATATTATGACTTTTGCCTTTTAACCTTCATATTATCTTCACAGGTGGTTGATCTGCTTCCTTTACTATATTTTGCCCCTTACCAGTGATTTTATTGCCTGGTATTTTGGGGAGTCTTTTGGATAATTTTTTATACTATTTGTGGTCATTGCTTTCCCACTTAAATGAGACCCTTCAGCATTTCTTGTAGAACTGGTTGCTTGGTGATAAATTCCTTCAATTCTCACTTTCTGGGAAGCTCTTTGTCTCTCCTTGCATTCTGAATGACAACCTTGATGGATAGAGTATTCTTGGCTCTCGGTTTTTCCTTTTAGCACTTTAAATATGTCATGTCAATCTCTTCTTGCCTGTAGGGTTTCAGCTGAGAAATACATTGATGATCTTATGGGCTTTCCTTTGGATGTCACTTCTTGCATTTCTCTTGCTGGTTTTAGGATTCTCTCTTCATCTTTAATTTTGGACATTTTAATTATAATGTGTCTTGGCATGGGCCTCTTTGGATTTATCTTGTTTGGAGCTCTCTGTGCTTCCTATACTCGAATGTCTGTTTCCTCCCTTACGTTAGGAAAAATTTCAGATGTTATTTCTTCAAATAAATTTTCTGACCCTTTGTCTCTCTCTTCTCCTTCTGGGACACCTATAATATGAATGTTACTGTACATGATATTGTCCCAGAGTTCCCTTAGACTGTTCTAATTCTGGCTAATTCTTTTTTCTTTTTTCTGTTCAGCTTGGGCGATTTCCTCTAGTCTTTCGTCTAGTTTGCTGATCCGTTCTTCTGTATCCTCTACTCTGCTATTGAGACCTCCAGTGAATTTTTCACTTCCAGTGTGGCATTCTTCATTTCTGATTGGTTCTTTTTTATCTTTTCCAGTTCTTCCTGGATGAGCTCACTGTGTTCATCCAGTCTTCTCTCAATATCTGTAAACATCCATATGACTTTTTGTTTGAACTCTTTGTCAGGGAGGTCACTTATTTCTGTTTTGTGTAGTCCTTTTTCTGGGGCTTTGTCCTATCCCCTTGGTTGGAATGCATCCCTTTGTCTCCTCATTATGCCTCTTTCTCTGTGCTTATGTCTATGTATTAGGTGAGTCGGCTATGTCTCCTGATCTTGGAGAAGTGCCGTAGGTAAGAGATGCCTTTGAAGGCCCAGCAATATGCTTCCTTCTCATCACCAGTCTAAATGATGTGGGAGTGACCTCCTTGTGGGCTACTTGTGTCCTTCTGCTGTGGCAGGGTTGCTCTTAATGCAGGTACCCAGGAGATCTAGTCATTCCTTCCCTGGCCAGCTGTTTCTAAATCTGGTTTGGGGAGCCTCAGCACCATTGGCTACAAGGATTAAGAGCACACTCCTGTTTCAGTTTTCCTTTTAATTGAGTAGGTACCCAGTGTAGCTGGTTGCTAGGCTCAGGGGCTTACAGTTGCTATAGGCCTCAGACCTGGAAGGCTGTTGTCAGTTCTCTTAGGAGTGTAGATGAGTGGGGCAGACCCCGGCACAGGAGCACTCAATTGTGTCAGGCTTTGGAAGGTGGGGCTGATCCTTTTAATGGTTATTTCTGAAGACCAGGTCTTCTGTCACTGATATACCTCAACCCCCACTGGACCACACACCATCAACACAGTCCTGGTCGATGCACACTTCCCACCCCCCTGGATTGTAACCCAATGCTCCACTGCAGAGGCCACCACCTCTCCAACAATGCCACCCACAGTTCACCTGGTCCTCACACAGGCCCTGCCCCACTGAGGCAGACACACACACCTGTCTGTAGAGGATCAAGGCCCCCTGTCAATACAGGCCAACAAGTAGCCTGAGGGCTTGTTTTGGGGCATGGCCAGTCCCTCGGGTGGGGTGCCATCCCTGCCTGAAGAGATTAAATCTGCCCTTTAAAGGGTGTGACAGACACTAGGCTAACAGGCCAGTGGAAGAACTTCAATGGCGTCTGCCAGGGTCTGTGTCAGCATGCCTGGACTAGGTCACAACAATGGGCACCACCATTGTCTCAGTCTCCAGAGAAGTCTCACCTCTCACCAAGATGCACCTAGAGCCTACCAGGTGAGTCTCTTTTCACCAAAGGACTGTCAGCCTTCTATCTGGTGATTTTAGGTTGCTAAGATGGGTGACTTTGTGTCCGGGCCTTAAAGGGCTGGGTCTTTTCAGCTTCCATCCGACAGTTTTTCTGCAGGTGTCCTTGCTGCACTTAATAGCCAGTGAAGCCAGATAGTAAGACCCTTATCTCAGTTCTGCTGAGTCTGAAGGATGCTTATAGTCCTCTCAGTTGTGTTGAGTCTGAAGGATGTTTATAGCACTATTGGCCCCCACTCTGGACCCCACTCCTTGAGGGATGGCTGCATAACTTAAGGTGGCTCTGTCTGGCCAGATGAGGAACTCCACTGCTCCTGAAGTTGGCTTTTTCCCTCTCTACAAGGAATTTCTGCCTCTTCTACCTTACTCGGGACTGTCCCTTTCTCTGGGGGTTCTTTTTATCCAGTTTTTAGTTTTCTATCAAGGATAATTTTTCCAAAAATAGTTGTAACCTGGTTGTGTTCGTGGGAGGAGATGAGTTCAGAGTCTGCCAACACCACCATCTTGATAAGATCAAGTCTCCCTCCCCTTTCTGAGGCTGTTTTTCTCTCCTCTCCTTCCTAACAATGACAACATGTGGGAGAGCAAAGCTGTGACTCAAGCCCACACAAGATCCCAGGAAAATTTCCAAGACCCTAGAGATGCCCAAGGACCGGAGGCATGTTCAATGCAGGAAGAAGTGTCTTCATGGCACTCTGAGGATTAGCTGTGAATGATAGAAAACTCTGGAGTGACAAGAACGAAGAAGCCAAAAGGCACCCAGTTCTGCCCACCTAGGACGAGATGCAGAGTTACCTCAAAGAGGGTGTCCCAGCCTGTAGTAGCCCCCAGGGAGCTATAATGGGCTGAGCAGTGTGAGGAAGGGTCCATTTCATATGCAGCACCAATGGGGGAAGGGCTAACCCAGGGAAGAGTCACTGTCTTTGTATTACTCACACCGGATGAGTAGTTGGATGGACAGCAGTTAAGATCTGTATAAGCAGAGTTAAGTCTATGATGGAGGCATGTGTTGAGGAAAACACGCACACAGAAAAACAGTGTCTCAGACAACCCCACTAGAACCACGCAATCCTGTTTGTCCTCTAGACAAACTGCAGAGGTTTGGAAAAGGCTGGGTCCTCAAACAAATCTTTGACCTGGCTATGGAGCTACAGTGGCCACACTCACAGCTCTCCAGCTCCTGTTTCCCCTCACAGAACTCACCTCCTGGCAGAGCAGTGACCAGGTAGGAGTCTGTGTATGAAAAAGGCTGTCTTTCCCTCCTGAGGATGGAAAAACTCAGTTCTCCACCTCAGGTGTGTTTCTCCTTTACATTTACACAGATCATTTCACTTCTGACACTTACGGTCACCAAATATGTGGGGTTTCTTCCCCCTACCAAGCAATTCTCCACGACACCAGCTGAGTGCTCTAGAGTTTACCTCCATTCTGACATTGTAATGTCATATCCCACAAGTTTAGGGCTCAGTCTCCCAAGACTGCTCCCACCCTACTTCAAACACAAATCACAAATAGTAGGTGCCCAGGTTACCCACAACTTCCATCCAACTTCACTACAAATTGGAGGTTCTCACGACCCCCTCCTTGGGTTCCAGTAATTTGCTAGAGCACCTCACATAACACAGGGAAACATTTACTTTACGTTTACCAGTTTATAAAGGATAGAATAAAGGTTACAGATGAACATCCAGATGAAGAGATACGTGGGTCCTGGTCTGAGAGGGTCCTGAGCACAGGAGCTTCTGCTCCCATGGTGTTGGAGTGCATCACTCTTGGAACACAGATGTGTTCACCCACCTGGAAGTGCCCCGAACCCCGTACTTTTGAGATTTTGTAGAGGCTTCCTTATGGAGGCATGGTCAATATTAACTCCATTTTCAGCCCTTCTCCCTTGACAAAGGAATGAGAGGGTGGAAAAAAAATTCCCAGCGTCTACTCATGACTTGGTCTTTCTGTTGCCCAGTACCCATCCAGGAGCTATTCAGGAACCCACCTAATCAGAACTTCAGCTCACATGACCCACACCGGGCTTCTGGGTGGGCCACACAGGCGTCTAAACTCTGGAGAGTTAAGACAGACTATTTTAGGCAGAATAAGAAGAAATTGGGTAAAGACAGCATAAGAGATTAAAGAAAATGAGAAAATTCTTAATTCTTGGGTTTGAAAATACTGAATTAGTCTGTGCAAATGTGTGTCTGTGTGAGAATATGTAGGTATGTCTGTGTGTGTGTACATGTCCAGCATGTCCCATAAGTCTTTGTGAAGGTTTTCTAACTTCATAAGTATAAATGCTACTATCACAGAACACAGTACTGGGAGGTTTACTTACTTACATTTTTCTTATATTTAGTTTAAATAATAAATGACTACT
>NW_025803346.1:0-1428 GCF_021613505.1 Equus quagga
AAATTTGATGAAAGACAGGAATATAAACATCCAAGAAGCTCAACAAATTCCAAATAAGATAAAGTCAAAGAGACCCACACTGAGACACACCATAACCAAAATTTCAAAAGCCAAATCCAAAGAGAGAATCTTGAAAGTAGCAAGAGAGAAGCCAATTGTCACACATAAGATGTCCTCAATAAGATCATCAGCAGATTTCTCATCAGAAACATTGGAGGCTAGAAGACAGTGGGCTAATAGAGTCAAAGGGTTAAAAGGAAAACACCATCAACCAAGATTCCTACATCTAGCAAAACTGTTCTTTGAATGTAAGGGAGAAACTAAGACATTCCCAGATAAACAAAAGCTGAGGAAGTTAGTGACCACTAGACCTGCCCTGCAGGAAATGCTCAAAGGATTCCTGCAAGGTGAAGTGAAAGGACAATAGAGAGTAACTCAAAGCCATGTGGAATAATAAAGATCTCAATAAATGTAAATACACGGGCAATTATAAAAGCTAGCATTATTGTGACAATGGTTTGTAACTACTTTTTGGTTTCTACATGATTCAAGAGACTGATACACTCGTAATTGGATATTTTTCTTTAAATATAAAATGTAGTATTACTGGAACTTTGGTTTGAAACTCCAAATCTTTTCTACATAATTTAAGAAACTAATACATTTCAAAGAAATTTTAGTTTATGTTTTGGGGCACACAATGTTTAAAGATGTAATTTTGTGATATCAACAATGGAAAAGGTGTTGGGACAGACTTGTAAAACCACAGCGTTTTTGTATGTTATCAAAGTTAAGCCAGTATAAATTCAGATTAGAGTGTTATAACTTTAGGATGTTAAATGTAAATTTATGGTAAATAAACAGAAAAAATAACTGTAAAATATAAACAAAGGAAATTAAGAAGGAATTTAAGCATTTCACCACAAAAAATCTTTTTTCACTCCCATACTTGGTGGTTAAAATTCTGTTACACCACATTCTCACAAGTCCTGGGTGGTCTGGGAAAGTCATATTACCACACTAACCAGATGAGGAATAAATAAATATCGCAACAAAACACACAAAAAATTCAGTAATGCAGGAAATGAAGGACAAGTAAGCTATACAGCATATAGAAGACAAAAAGCACAATGACAGAATTAAGTCCCTCCTTATCATTAATTACTTTAAATGTAAATGGATAAAACTCTCTAATCAAAAGACAGATTAGCAGAATGGATAAAACACATGCTCCCAGTATATCTCACCTACAAGAGACTCACGTGAAATACAAAGACACAAACAGGCTGAAAGTGAAAGGATGGAAAAGGATTCCATGCAAATAGTAACCAAAGGAAAGCAGGAGTGTCTATACTAATCCTAGACAAAATAGAATTTAATCAAAAATGATTACAAGAGACAAAGAAGGACGTTATATAGTAATAAAGT
>NW_025803347.1:0-1392 GCF_021613505.1 Equus quagga
CTCAACAAACTCCAAACAAGATAAACTCAAAGAGACCCACACTGAGATACATCATAATCAAAATTTCAACAGCCAAATCCAAAGAGAGTGTCTTGAAAGTAGCGAGAGAGAAGTCAGTTGTCACACATAAGATGTCCTCCATAAGATCATCAGCAGATTTCTCATCAGAAACATTGGTGGCTAGAAGACAGTGGGCTAATAGAGTCAAAGGGTTAAAAGGAAAAAACTGTCAACCAAGATTCCTACATCTAGCAAAACTGTTCTTTGAATGTAAGGGAGAAACTAAGACATTCCCAGATAAACAAAAGCTGAGAAAGTTAGTGACCACTAGACCTGCCCTGCAAGAAATGCTCAAAGGATTCCTGCAAGGTGAAGTGAAAGGACAATAGAGAGTAACTCGAAGCCATATGGAATATTAAAGATCTCAGTAAATGTGAATACATGGGCAATTATAAAAGCTAGCATTATTGTAACAATGGTTTGTAACTACTTTTTGGTTTCTACATGATTTGAGACACTGATACACTCGTAATTGGGGTTTTTCTTTATGGTAAAAACTAGTATTACTGTAACTTTGCTTTGAAACTCCAAATCTTTTCTACATAATTTAAGAGACATGCATTTAAAAGAAATTTTAGTTTATGTTTTGGGGCACACAGTGTATAAAGATGTAATTTTGTGATATCAACAATGGAAAAGATGTGGGGAGGGACCTGTAAAAGAGCAGTGTTTTTGAATGTGATCGAAGTTAGGCTGGTATAAATTCAAATGAGAGTGTTATCACTTTAGGATGTTAAATGTAATCCCCATGGTAAATAAATAGAAAAAAAATAACTGTAAAATATACATGAAAGGAAATTAAGAAGGAATTTAAACATTTTGCTGCAAAAGATCTTTTTTCACTCCAATCATTGGTGTTTAAGTTTCATTACACCACATTCTCACAACTCCTAGGTGGTCTGGGAAGGTCATATTACCACACTGAGCAGATGAGGAATAAAGAAATATGCCAACTAAACACAAAAAAAGTCAGTAATGCAGGAAATGAGGGTCAAGTAAGCTATACAGCACACAGAACACAAAAAGCACAGTGACAGGAGAAAATCATTCCTTATCATTAAGGACTTTAAGTGTTAATTGATAAAACTCTCTAAGCAAGAGACAGAGATTAGCAGAATGCATAAAACACATGATCCAGGTATATACCGTCTACAGGAGACTCACTTGAGATTCAAATACACAAACAGGTTGAAATCGAAAGGATGGAAAAAGATTCCATGCAAATAGTAACCAAAAGAAAGCAGGAGTGTCTATACTGATACTAGACAAAATAGAATTTAAATAAAAAAATGATTACAAGAGACAAAGAAGGACGTTATATAGTAATAAAGT
>NW_025803348.1:0-1165 GCF_021613505.1 Equus quagga
CTGAAATTACAGATTGGTAACTGGAGAATGTTTGCTGGAGGTGAAATACCCAATAGTGACCATCTGTAGTTGGGCCAGTTCCCAGCAGTAGCCTTAAATCATGCTCATGTAAGTGTCTTCTCTTGTAACTTGCATAGCAGTTACAGCTGGCAAGACCTCTGATCAGACCTCACAGGGCTTCTCTATGTTTAAATCAAAATACGTGGATTTTAATTATTTAGAATTTCCAACCCCAATTCCCATAGGAAAGGATTAGTCAGTATCTTGTAATGTTCAGTACGGTACTACTGGTGAATGAAGGTAGATATAAAGCGGCGCCTGCCTCGCTTGCATATTCAACATTGTTTCTGTTGGAAAAAACTTCCAAGTTTCAGTGCAGGACTCCAGGAGTACACATCTCTTGAGAGATCTTTTTATCCAGGGGCAGCTTGGATAAGACCCAAGACCCCTGTAGAAGACTTGAGAGTCGAGCCGCCTTCTTTAGAGGGGGAGGCAGAGGCGGGAAGAGCATGGATGTGGATCGGACCCGATGTTGAACTCCAGCTCGGCCTGTTACCTGCTGTGTGACCATCAGCACATCATCTCCTATTTTCTCTCTCTTCCCTCATATGTAAAACAAGACATCAGACGTAGAGATTTAGAGATCTGAGAATGAGCGGCAGTATGTGAAAGGAAATTGAAGGTAGTCAGAATGTCAGCTATTACTACATGTAGAGAGAAGGGGTTTTTCATTCCCTTTCGTTCTCTCTGTTCTTAGTATGGAAATAATGAGCTACTGCGGTGATGGGGAGATGTGGGAAGGGAGGGTTGCTCTGGAAATAGATTACGATGTGTATGGTACGGGTTTAGTCGGGAATCACCCCCGTTAATATCCTTTGCAGTCGTCCTGCTTTCCCTTCCACTTGCATGTACAAGCACCAACACGACTACGGTGAAACTTTTGACTCCTCTGCCACCCTTTCACCTGCCTGAGCTGTCTGTCAGTGGGAACAAATGGAAGTGCAGTTTCGTTGCACTGGTTCTGCTGTTTGGACAAGTGCCTGACATCTGCTTCCCTGGCTTTCAGCTTTTACTGGTGTTGGTGCTTTTGTCTGTCATACCAGAGTACTTCAGAACTTTAATTGCTTCTGCTCTGCAGGTGAATATGGCTACAAAAGGGCCCCCT
>NW_025803349.1:0-1165 GCF_021613505.1 Equus quagga
AGGGGGCCCTTTTGTAGCCATATTCACCTGCAGAGCAGAAGCAATTAAAGTTCTGAAGTACTCTGGTATGACAGACAAAAGCACCAACACCAGTAAAAGCTGAAAGCCAGGGAAGCAGATGTCAGGCACTTGTCCAAACAGCAGAACCAGTGCAACGAAACTGCACTTCCATTTGTTCCCACTGACAGACAGCTCAGGCAGGTGAAAGGGTGGCAGAGGAGTCAAAAGTTTCACCGTAGTCGTGTTGGTGCTTGTACATGCAAGTGGAAGGGAAAGCAGGACGACTGCAAAGGATATTAACGGGGGTGATTCCCGACTAAACCCGTACCATACACATCGTAATCTATTTCCAGAGCAACCCTCCCTTCCCACATCTCCCCATCACCGCAGTAGCTCATTATTTCCATACTAAGAACAGAGAGAACGAAAGGGAATGAAAAACCCCTTCTCTCTACATGTAGTAATAGCTGACATTCTGACTACCTTCAATTTCCTTTCACATACTGCCGCTCATTCTCAGATCTCTAAATCTCTACGTCTGATGTCTTGTTTTACATATGAGGGAAGAGAGAGAAAATAGGAGATGATGTGCTGATGGTCACACAGCAGGTAACAGGCCGAGCTGGAGTTCAACATCGGGTCCGATCCACATCCATGCTCTTCCCGCCTCTGCCTCCCCCTCTAAAGAAGGCGGCTCGACTCTCAAGTCTTCTACAGGGGTCTTGGGTCTTATCCAAGCTGCCCCTGGATAAAAAGATCTCTCAAGAGATGTGTACTCCTGGAGTCCTGCACTGAAACTTGGAAGTTTTTTCCAACAGAAACAATGTTGAATATGCAAGCGAGGCAGGCGCCGCTTTATATCTACCTTCATTCACCAGTAGTACCGTACTGAACATTACAAGATACTGACTAATCCTTTCCTATGGGAATTGGGGTTGGAAATTCTAAATAATTAAAATCCACGTATTTTGATTTAAACATAGAGAAGCCCTGTGAGGTCTGATCAGAGGTCTTGCCAGCTGTAACTGCTATGCAAGTTACAAGAGAAGACACTTACATGAGCATGATTTAAGGCTACTGCTGGGAACTGGCCCAACTACAGATGGTCACTATTGGGTATTTCACCTCCAGCAAACATTCTCCAGTTACCAATCTGTAATTTCAG
>NW_025803350.1:0-1007 GCF_021613505.1 Equus quagga
TCCCTGGCTCAGAGAAAGTGCAGAGGAAATATTTGTGCTTTTGTTAACCTTCCTTAGAACAAGAAGCTGAAGACTAAAGAAATGAAATAACTCGCCTAAGGTCATCTTGCTAATTAGTAACAGAATTGAGCTTAGAATCCAAATCTCTTAAGTACAAGTCCAAATCACTTTTTATTTTAATAAGATATAAAGTAATGCCACAAGATTTCTTGGCCTGGAAAACAAGAACAGCCAATGAATGAGTCCATGCATTAAACTTCCCAGTCAAAAAGCCCTAAATTAACTCCCTATGTTTGAGGGAATAATTAGGCTTCCCAGTTCTGGTGAAAACACTTTGCTGAAGCTAGTTTCAAAGGAGAGCATTAAATTGGCCAAAGGCAAGAAGCTGAGTCAATGTTCTCTTGATGTTCCTTCCAGCTCTGAAGTGAACTGACCCTGAGTGCTCATTAAAATTCGCTGTAGACTGAATGACAGGATTACCTAAGTGGACTCCATGTTCTGTGAAATCAAGCCAGGGTTTTACTGAAGGCAGTTCACTACAGTCACTCATTCATGGAAAATGTTGAAATGGGATGAGATGACAACTGAGGTTTGTATTATTTTAAGTTTGACCCACCTCTGTCTCACCTGTAGTTTTAGGATGAATTAGGACCTTAATGTAAACTCTGCTCATTTAAAGTTGCATCTTACTAAGATAAGGGTTCCAGCGAATAACTCAGAGACTCTGGCAGAAAATTAATATAATATATTCTTCTTTGGGTCTGAAATGGAAGATTAAGTAAAGAAAAATTGATTATTTAGTATTTTTGTCTATAATACTAAATAAATAAGCATTTTATTAGTGTTGAGGTGTTGAGGACTGAAATATTTTCTGTAAATAATTTATTTCAGAGGCCATTTGGCAATCTGAGACAAACAAACCTTAATTATGGGAATGAGATGAAAGATGTGTCAAAATTAAAATGATTTTTTATTGGTTGTTATTCAAATAGAATTATTTTGACCTA
>NW_025803351.1:0-15249 GCF_021613505.1 Equus quagga
GCACACCTGCCCCGCTGCCACTCCACTATGTTCACTGCTGAGACGCCGGAGCAGACCCAGCTCTAACCACCCCTCTGAGTTACTCAGCGCTGCGGTTTCTCCCGAGTGATGTGTGCTGCACACATTAATAATGTGTTTCTCTTGTTACTGTCTTTAGTTAATCTAACTTGCAGGGTCCTAGCCAAAGAACCTAGGATGGTAGAAGGGAAAAGTTTTTCCTCCCTAGAGTTTCGATTACAAAGGATGGCAAGGAGATTCAGGTATGTCTTTCCAGTAACAAAACATCCAAAGCAGATGATACAATAGCTGTGAGGGACGTCAGCATCACCACAGAGTGAACTAGCCCAGGACTCTCTCCCCTCCAACATACAATGAAAAGGGGCATCCATACTCCAACAGACGACATCCTAACACAACACAAAAACGTCAGACAGACAGCTTGTCACATGACGGTGGGCAGAGAGCACGGAGGCCCCTCAGAGGAGCTGGAATGGGGTAAGACAGAACTTCACTCCCTCCCCTAAAGACTGCGATTCGGACTGTGGGAGGATCCAGGAGGGAAGGAGTGGCGGAGGGGACACTCATTCGTGGGAACATCAAGGATCGCCGAGGGCCCTCGCAGCCTAGAGGGAAGCCCTCTAACAGGGCGAAAGCTTTCGCACTGGGTGACCTCATCAAGCCAATACCCCAGGACACCAGATAATGAGAGCAGAGTGAGAAATGCAGGCAGGAGAAAGCACCCGTCCCCCCAGCCGCCCCGCTCCACTGCCTGGGTTCTCGGCTAAAAGCAGAGGGCTCAGAATACATGACTCTTGACCCTCAGTCAGTGGCGACAGGCGGTAACCGCAACTGAATAATATCAGAATGAGAAAGACCTGAGCTTCCATCATCAGACACTAAATCAAATCCCCAGACCAGAGAGAAAACGACAAGCACCCAGAACTCAGACCTGAGGACACAGAAATATGTAATCTAAATGACAATGAATTCAAAACAGCTATCATCAAAAAACTCAATGAGGTCAAAGAGAACGTAGAGAAACAATTCCACAAATTCAGGAGCTACTTCACAAAAGAGACTGAAACTATAGAGAAGAATCAGGGAGAAATATTAGAGATGAAAGACACAATGGAAGAGCTAAAACAAAACACAGATTCCCTGAACACCCAAGTGGACATCACAGAGGGACGTATCAGCATAATCGAGGACAGACACGTTGAAATGCTACAGACAGAGCAGGAAAGAGAACTAAAGCTAAAAAGAAATGAAGACAGTCTCTGAGAAATATCCGACTCAATGAGGAAATACAACATAAGAATTATAGGTATCCCAGAAGGTGAAGAGAAGGAGAATGGAGTACAAAGCAGGTTCAAAGTAATAATAGCAGAGAACTTCCCAAACCCAGGGAAATAGAGGGAAATCTTTGTGGAAGAGGCTTCCAGATCTCCTAGATTTGTCAATGGAAAAGGACCTACTGCAAGGCATATAGTAGCAAAACTGGCAAAAATGAATGACAAAGAAAGAATACTAAGGGCAGCAAGGCAGAAGAAAATAACCTAGAAAGGAACCGCTATCAGGCTTTCAGCAGATTTTTCTGCAGAAACCTTGCAAGCTAGGAGAGAATGGAACGACATATTCCAATCTTTAAAAGACAAGAATCTTCAGCCAAGAATACTCTATCCAGCAAAAATATCCTTCAGATATGAGGGAGAAATAAAAACTTTCCCACACAAACAAAAGCTAAGGGACTCTGGAGCCATGAGACACCCCCCTACAAGAAATCCTCAAGAAGGCCCTCATACCTGAAAACAAAAAAAGGGGGAGAAGGGGGTCACAAAACACAGAGTAAGGAGATAAATTGGCAGAGAGAATCAGAATAGGACAACAAATACTCAAGTACAGCATTAAGCTAAAGGGAAGGAAAACACCAAGATAATCTTGTCATTTTTAACGACAAACTCACAAAACAAGATGGAATAAGATATGACAAAACAACTTAGGAGGGGAAAAGGAAAGGGACTGAATTGGTTTAGACTAAGGAAATAAGGGGCCATCAGAAAATGGACTATCTTACACATGAAATTCTGAATACAAACCTCAGGGTAACCACTAAACAAAAAAGCAGAACAGAGACACAAATAATAAATAAGAAGAAAACAAAGAAACACATCATAAAAAACTGCATAATTCAATGGGTAGACCAAAATACACAGAAGGAGAAACAAAGGAAATGCAGGAAAACCAGAAAACAAGTGATAAAGTGACAGCATTAAACCCTCATACATCGATAATCACCCTAGATGTAAATGGATTGAATTCTCCAACAAAAAGACACAGAGTAGCGAGATGGATTAAAAAACAAGACCCAACAGTATACTGCCTCCAGGAAACACATCTCAGCTCCAATGACAAACACAGGCTCAGAGTGAAGGAACGGAAGGTGATACTCCAAGCTAATGGCAAACAAAAGAAAGCAGGTGTCGCAATACTTATATCAGACAAAGTAGACTTCAAGGTAAGACAGGTACAGAGAGACAAAGAGGGGCAGTATAAAATGATCAAATGGGCACTCCATCAAGAAGAAATAACACTCACAAATATCTATGCACCCAACTCAGGAGCACCAGAGTTCATAAAGCAACCATTAACAAACCTAAAAGGAGATAGTAATAATGACACAATAATAGTAGAGGACCTCAACACTCTACTCACATCATTGGACAGATCATCCAGACAGAAAATCAACAAGGAAACAGTGGAATCAAATGAAAAGCTAAACCAGTTGAACTTAATAGACATATATAGAACGCTCCATCCAAAAACATCAGAATACACATTCTTCTTAAGTGCGGACAGAACATTCTCAAGGATAGACCATATGTTGGGAAACAAGGCAAGTCCCAATAAATCTAAGAAAGTTGAATTCAAGCATCTTTCCCGATCACAATGCTATAAAGCTAGAAATTAATTACAAGAAAAAAGCTGAGAAAGGGACAAAGATGTGGAGACTAAACAACATGCTATTGAACAAGCAATGGATCATTGAATAAATTAAAGGAGAAATCAAAAAATATCTGGAGACAAATGAAAATGATAAAATACCATACCAACTCATATGGGATGCAGCAAAAGCCGTATTAAGAGGGAAATTCATTGCAATACAGGCACACCTTAACAAACAAGAAAAGCCCCAAACAAGCAATCTCAAATTACACCTAACTGAACTAGAAAAAGAACAACAAACAGAGCCCAAAGTCAGCAGGAGAGAAATACTAAAAATCAGAGCAGAAATAAATGCTTTTGAAACAAAAAAGGCAGTAGAAAGGATCAATGAAACAAAGAGCTGGTTATTTGAGAAGATAAAATTGACAAACCCCTAGCCAGACTTACAAAGGGAAAGAGAAAGCTCAGATAAATAAAATTAAAAATGAAAGAGGAGAAATAACAACAGACACCACAGAAATACGAGGGATTATAAGAGAATACTACAAAAAACTATATGCCAACAAAATGGATAAGCTAGAGGAAATGGATAAATTCTTAGACTCTTACAACCTCCCAAAGCTGAATCAAGAAGCAGACATTCTGAATAGACTGATCACAAGGAACGAGATTGAAACAGTAATCAAAGGGTCCCAAAGAATAAAACTCCAGGACCAGATGGCTTTCCTGGGGAATTCTACCAAACTTTCAGAGAGGATTTAATACCTATCCTTCTAAAGCTATTCCAAAAAAATTAGGGAAGATGGAACACTTCCTAACACATTCTACGAGGCCAACATCACTCTGATACCAAAGCCTGACAAGGACACCACAAAAAAGGAAAAGTACAGGCCAATATCGCTGATGAACATAGATGCAAAAATGCTCAACAAAATTTTGGCAACCCGAATTCAGCAATATATCAAAAGGATCAAACATCATGATCAAGTGGGATTCATACCAGGGACACGGGGATGGTTCAACATCCGCAAATCAATCAATGTGATACACCACATCAACAAACAGAGGAATAAAAACCACATGATCATCTCAACACAGAGAAAGCATTTGACAGGATCCAACCGCCATTTATGAGAAAAACTCTTAACAAAATGGGAATAGAAGGGAACTACCTCAACATAATAAAAGCCATATATGACAAACCCACAGCCAACATCATACTCAATGGGCAAAAACTGAACACCATCCCAGTGAGAATAGGAACAAGACAGGGATGCCCTCTATCACCATCTTACTCAACATAGTACTGGAGGTTTTGGCCAGAGCAGTTAGGCGAGAGAAAGGAATAAAGGGAATCCAAATACGGAGTGAAGTGAAACTCTCGCTGTTTGCAGATGACATGATCTTGTATACAGAAAACCCCAAAAACTCCATCGGAACAATAAAAGAAATAATTAACTACAGTAAAGTTGAAGGGTGCAGAATCAACTTAGAAAAATCAGTTGCTTTTCTATACTCGAATAATGAACTTACAGAAAGAGAACTCAAGAATACAATTCCATTTACAATCACAACTAAAAGAATAAAGTACCTAGGAATAAATTTAACCAAGGAGGTGAAGGACTTACTCAATGAAAACTATAAGACATTACTGAAAGAAATTCATAATGACTTGAAGAAATGGAAACAGATTCCATACACATGGATTGGAAGAATAAACATAGTTAAAATGTCCATACTACCCAAAGCAATCTTCAGATTCAATGCAATCCCAATCAGAATCCCAATGACACTCTTCATAGAAACAGAACAAAGAATCCTAAAATTCATATGGGGCAACCAAAGACCCTGAATTGCTAAGGCAATCCTGAGAAAAAAGAACAAAGCTGGAGGCATCACAATCCCTGACTTCAAAATGTACTACAAAGCCATAGTGATCAAAACAGCCTGGTACTGGTACAAAAACAGACACACAGATCAATGGAACAGAACTGAAATCCCAGAAATAAAACCGCACATCTATGGACAGCTAATCTTTGACAAAGGAGCTGAGAACATACAATGGAGAAAAGACAGTCTCTTCAATAAATGGTGTTTGGAAAACTGGACAGCCACCTGCAAAAGAATGAAGGTAGACCATTATCTCAGGCCATACACAAAAATAAACTCAAAATGGACCAAAGACTTGAAAATAAATCCTGAAATCATAAAACTCCTGGAAGATAATATAGGTAGTACACTGTTTGACACTGAACTAAAAAGGATCTTTTCAAATACTATGTCTTCTCAGACACAGGAAACAAAAGAAAAAATAAACAAGTGGGAGTTCATCAGACTAAAGAGCTTCTGCAAGGCAAAAGAAACTAGAATCAAAACAAAGAGACAACCCACCAATTGGGAGAAAATATTTGCAAATCATATATCTGACAAGGGGTTAATCTCCATAATATATAAGGAACTCACACAACTCAACAACAAAAAAAAAACAACCTGATCAAAAAATGGGCAAAGGATGTGAACAGACATTTTTTCAAAGAAGATATACAGATGGCCAATAAACACATGTAAAGATGTTCAACATCACTAATCATCAGGGAAATGCAAATAAAAACTACACTTAGATACCACCTTCATCTGTTAAAATGGCTATAATCACTAGGACTAAAAATAACAAATGTTGGAGAGGGTGTGGAGAGAAGGGAACCCTCATCCACTGCTGGTGGGAATGCAAACTGGTGCAGCCACTATGGAAAACAGTAGGGAGATTCCTCAAAAAACTAAAAATAGAAATACCATAGGCACAGCTAACCCACTACTGGGTGTCTACCCAAACAATTTGAAAACAACGATCCAAAGTAACCACATGCACCTCCATGTTCACTGCAGCACTATTCACAATAGCCAAGACATGGAAACACTCCAAGTGCCCACCCACTGAGCACTGAATAAACGAGATGTGGTGTATATATACAATGGAATACTACTCAGCCAGAAAAAAGACAAATTCATCCCATTTGCAACAACATGGATGGACCTGGAGGGAATTATGCTAAGTGAAATACGCCAGACTGAGAAAGACAAACACCACATGATTTCACTCATATGTGGAATATAAACAAACACATGGACAAAGAAAACAGTTCAGTGGTTACTGGGGATGGGGGTGGGGGGTGGGCACAGGGGGTGAAGGGGAGCACTTATGTGTGACAGTCCAGAAATAATGTACAACTGAAATCTCACAATGATGTAACTAGTATGAACTCAACAATAAAACAAAAATCCAAAGTTGGGGCTGGCCCCGTGGCCGAGTGGTTAAGTTCGCGCGCTCCACTGCAGGCGGCCCAGTGTTTCGTTGGTTCGAATCCTGGGCGCGGACATCGCACTGCTCATCAGGCCACGCTGAGGCGGCGTCCCACATGCCACAACTAGAGGAACCCACAACGAAGAATACACAACTATGTACCGGGGGGGCTTTGGGGAGAAAAAGGAAAAAATAAAATCTTTAAAAAAAAAAAAAAAAATCCAAAGAAATGATGTAAACAAACGTAACCCCACAGAAAATGCTTGATATAAATCGTACCTGTGAAATAATTACGACTTAAAACTCTTAAATGTTGGTTACAAACTATAGATGGAAACCTGGAAAAAAATATACTGAAAACCTGGATGCTGCTTAATTATCCAACAGGAAAATAGTTAAGAAAACTCGGCACATCCGTCCAACAGAGTACCAAGGGCCACAAAGAGTGAATGTCAAAGCAGTTAGGATAGCTACTTACAACTTCAAAGATGGAAACATACAGTAGGATTAAACCAGCATAAAAAGATGCAAGGTAAGCTTAGCAGGATTACAAGACTGGTGCAAACAGCCTGGAGGGCCGGACTGCCACGAACACACGGCTGTGATGGGAAGATGCTCAGCCGCAGTGTGCAGCTCATGTGGGCACATTAAGGCCTCTCTCCACAGAGGGAGGTGGCGAGCCCACCCAGGCCTTGGGCTCACTCCCCTTCCCAGGGCTGCCCAGTGCAGCAGAACCGCCCTCCACTTCAAGGGCCCAAGAGACAGGAGGCTCTGGCCAAGAACACTGGCTAGGTCCAAGAACATGTTAAAAGACTTGGGAGAATGCAACCAGCAAAATCCAAAATAAGGGACGTGCATTGGGAAAAAGAACCCCCCCATATCATGGACACATGGAGAGTCTTCAAGTCGTCCCCCAACCAACGCCTCAGTCTCCTGCACTCGATACTGGCTTCCGCTCAGACCAGCTTGCCAGAGGCCTCCTGCACCAACACAGCGAAGGCGGGACTGAGTGCAGGACACTGAAGTGTTGGTCATGGGAGGGCTTGAAGTCTTTGCGTGTCTATAAGGGGGAGGCCCTTTTCCCCAGTGCATTTCCCTTCTCTTGGATTCTGCTGGTTGCCTTCTCCTCATGTCTTTTCACACAGACGGGGAGAGACGGGGAGGGGCTGGGCTGCAGCGTGGAGCCCTTATCTGCACCCTGACTTTTACAGAGAAACTTTTAGAAGGCCATCACAAACACGTGAGCTCTGAGTGTTTCTCTCATAATAAGGAATTCCTACTAATTTGTTAAGGTGGGATAATTGCATTGCAGGTATGCTTATGTCTTTTTTAAGAGCCCTTGGAAGCATTTGCTAAAGAATTCATGAATGAAACACTGTTTGCTTCAAAACTCTCCAGTATGTGTGTTGAAGGCAAGTGATAGGATGGATAAATGGATTTCTTTATACCATTCTCTCTACTTTAGTATATCTTTAAAATTTTCCAATAATGAAAATCTTTTGAAAATGTACAGGCCAACTTGGAATCTGTGGTGGCCCACACATACAAACAACCTCAAAGCTGGCATGCCTCTGCGTTGTGAACACCCAAACCCTACGGTCCGCCTCACCCACTCTCACCTCTCCGGACGGAAGTAACACTCCTTGTGTCCAGGTCCAGCTTCTGCACCAAGGCACTGGGGTCGATCTTGGTCCTGGCAAAGACGTCAGTGTTCACGAAAGCCCACTCCTAAAACAGAAAGAAAGGAGACGTAAGACTCGCTCCATGGTTTCAAGGTGAAATGCAAGCCAGTCACGGACAGGGAGGCCCCTCGGGAAGGACTTCAAGGGGCTCAAGGACCAGTTCCGGCTTCTATGAAGGAGGACCTGGAGGAACGACCCTCACCCCCAAGAGTGGAGCCCAAGGCCACTGGGAGCTCAGACCCCAGAGCTCTAAGGCAGCATCCTTCCTGCTGGCCTCAAATCCCACACAGCTCTGCTCTGGGTCTGGGACCTTCTCAGACCAGATTTAGGATCAGTATCGATTACAAATTCCAGTCTCAACATTCAGAAGCACCTATGACAGGAACCAGATCTCGTTCCAGACCTGGCACCTTATTCCTGTTCTTTCCGCAGCACTCTCCCATTTCACAGCCACTGTTCCATCTCAGCACTCTTCCTCCCAGGTCTGTTCCCAACCCACATTCATCCCCACATCAAGATTTCAAAACCCTCCAAGTCACTCAGCCCGTCACACTGTGCTAACCCAGAACTCGCCTCCCATGCCTGTCCGGCTCATTCCAGGTCCAAGTCAAGGACAGAGGCCTCCGGAAGGACCACGGCATCGACCCCCAAAGGAGTCACAGACTGAGACAGGACCAGGGTGAGGCAGAAACCAGCCCAAGCACCACGAAGGTGCCAGGCTAGATGGCAGCCCCGAGCGCCCTCACGCAGAGCTCCCACCCAGAGCACCTGACAGAGAAGCCCTCGCTCCTGAGGGGTCCCAGGACAGGGAGAGACAGTCCATGAACAAGAGACATCAGAGACCCCACAGAGAGCAGCGCTGGAGCCTGGGTGGCAGCCAGGTGGGCTAGGCGGGAGGGCCTTCTCGGTCAAGATCTCAGGGCAAGGAGCCACAGGAGATGAGGGGTCAGGTGCAGCCTCAGGTCACGCATCTAGGTCTGTATACAGCCCATCCTCAAGTTCTTTCCACACCATCCCTTGAACATTCTCCACAGTGGTACTTTATATCTCATTACTCCACATTTAGGAGCTTATCATAAAAGGTGCTGAGGTCACACTGTTCAAACGTCTATCAAAGATTAGCATGTCATTACGTGACTAGAAATCAGAATTCTGTTTAACTGTCTATTCCATGTTCAAGTTCAAGGATTATGCTGTTCATTTACGCAAGGTCTAGTCATCGTTCTTCTCCGAATCTGCCTTGTCTTTGTAAGCTTTGCTTCCGTTCCTCTCTCACTTGATTCCTTATGTCTACAATACTTTAGACACGCTTATTCCCAGCACCTCGATTCCATAAGTCCACAGAAAAACTGGTACACGAATGTTCACAGCAGTATTATTCATGATAGCCAAACATTAGACAAAACCTAACTATCCAGTAACTTATGAACAGATTAAAGAAAATGTGGTGTAGTATGGTATGCCAATACAATGGAATGTTTTTCAGCCACGGGAAGAATGAAGTCAACAAAGATATGCATGATACAAAAATAATGCTACAAGGATGAACCTTGAAAACACGCTAAGTGAAAGAATCCAGACAAAAAAGGCCCCATACTGTTTTATCCCATTTATATGAAATGTCCAGAACAGACAAATCTATAGGGACCGAAAGTAGATCAGTGGTTGCCAGAATGATGGATAATAAGTATGAGGTTTCTTTTTGGAGTGATGAAAACGTTCTGAAATTTGTAGTGATACCTGCACAACTCTGTGAATATACCAAAAAAAAACCCGTTGACCTGTACACTTTAAAGGAGTGGATTCTAGGACATGTGAATTACATCTCAACAAAGTTTTTATAAAAGCCAGGGCACTGGTGCCAGACCCTGGGATCAGACATCAGCTCCTTCAACAGCAACTGACTGTCCTTGGTAATTTATTTAGACTCTCAGCTTTTCCACCTGCAAAACGAGGGTTAGGGCTGTTCTGGAGATGTAAAGTGCCCGGCACACAGCAACTGCTTAACAAACACGGCTGTTCTCATTAGCATTACCAGCCCAAAGTCAGGGCCTCCGCGGACCACCAAGGCCTTCTGTGCTGTCCCCGTGCCAGTCCCTGGTTACAGACACCACTAAATGCTTCCAGGGCAGCTCAAGGGTCAGCACCTGGACAAACAAACAGTGGTCCATGCTGACAGCAGATACTATTCCACCCAAAAAGGAATGAACACGGATACATGACACGACCGGCATGAACCTGGAAAACCCAGCGCTAAGTCCAAGAAGCAAACGCAGCGGCCACAACCTGTATGACTCGATCCACAGGAAACGTCCAGAATAGACAGCAAGTAGACCCGTGGCTGCTTAGAGCTGGGGGACGGGGGACAGAGGGGCGACTGCTAAGGGCACAGGGTCTCTCCAGTCTGCTCTTCATCTTCCCACGAACCTAGGAACCTCCCTTCTCTCCCCGGGAGATCGGCTACGACTGACAAGAATTCCTGCCATATTCTGCCGCATCCCGGGATGCGCGGGATGCGCGGCTCCCGCACGGCGCCGGGCAGACTCCGCCGAGAGCCGACCAGGACCCCGAGAGCACAGAGCGGCGCCCCGCACCCACCCGCGGGGACCCCCTCCCCGCCGCCCAGGCCCCCCGCGGTGCCCCAACTATACCTTTCCCCCAACTCCAGCGGCCGAGGCCTGCGGAGGGGCGGCCTCTCGGGCCGGGGGCGCGGGGCCAACCGCGGCCTCCCCCGCGGGCCTCACGGCAGCCTGGTGAACCCGGGCCCGCAGCCCCCGCACTTTCCCCATGGCCTCGGCGGGGACCCGCGGCCGGCCGGAAGCACCGGCACACGCGGCCGACCCGGGCGGAAGTCGGTGCTGCGCTCTGGAGGCCCGGGAGGAAGCCGAGCCTCAGCTGCTGGGGTCCGCGCTCAGCCGCGCACGCGCCGCGCGGTGGGCGGGGCCTCGGAGGGGAGGGGCCTCGGGGGGGCGGGGCCGCGAGGGCAGGTGAGGGGCTAATTGCTCCGCTTTCCCCAGCACCCTTGGGATTTGCGGAATGACGAGTCCAGCGCAGGACCTGACGAACAAGATGAAAATGCAGGAGTATATTTGCTCGTGGCACGTGTGCCTTTCCAAAAGGCCCTGAGGACTGGGGGCGTGTGGGCCGGCATGTTATGAGAAGTGGTGTCCTGTCTAAAATGAGGTTGAGATAGGATATGGTTGTGATGGGGTTCAGGGCAGGCTGCCCCAAGATGCGCCCCTCTGGTGTGCGGCTTCTTCCTAGCTAAAGACAATAAAGGCTGGAAGACTCAGGAAGAGCATTGGACCTTCTCCCAAACTGCCTAAAGAATTTAACATAGAAGGCCTATTCCAAGAAGGAACTCATACCATAAGACAGCTATAGTATAATGTGAAAGAGGCGTGATAGGAAGTCACCAACAAGCCCATTTTTGGCCCAGCAAAACCTGTTTAACGAACATTTGCATTTCCATCTCCATGTAAATTGTCTCCCCCTCTGAAATCCCAAATCACTACCCGCAACATCCTCCTTGTCTGTAGCTGAAGATATTTTAAACAGGCAGCCTCAGCCAGATGGCTCAGTTGCTCAGTTTTTCCTGAGTTTCTCCCATGTATACATGTTATTAAACTTTGTTTGATTTTCTCCTGTGTTGACGAAAATAATCCATAACCAATCTATAAATGAAAATTTGGGTGAGTTTATTCTGAGCCAAAATGTGATGACCATGACCTGGGGACCCGAAGGAAGGAAGGGCACCCAAGAAGCGGGGTGCACAGAGTGGTTATATACCTTCAAAGAGGATGTTTCACATAGGATTGAAATGTCCTTTTTACAGTAGTCACAAGACTGCTCTGTCAGCACAGCGATTGGTGGACACAGCAGATACGTCTGCTGTCTCGGTGCACACAGCAGGGTGGCAGGTCTGCTGTCTCAAGCTGGGTGGTCACAGGTGGGCACAGAAATCAGTTCCTAGCCAAGGGAGAGATACTTATTAAGGAAATGCCAATGTGGGGGTGTTGATGAAAATAATCCATAACCAATCTATAAATGAAAATTTGGGAGAGTTTATTCTGAGCTAAAATCTGAGGACCATGGCCTGGGGCCTTTCCTCCCGAAGGAAGAAAGGACACCAAAGAAGTGGAGTGCACAGAGTGGTTATATCCCCCCAAACAGGATGTTTCACATAGGATTGAAATGTCCCTTTTACAATAGTCACAAGATTGCCCTGTCGGCACAGCACTTGATGGACACAGCAGGTAGTGGGTCTGCTGTCTCGGAGGGCGCAGCAGGAGGCAAGTCTGTTGTCTCAAGCTGGGCGGTCACAGGTGAGCGCAGCAGTCAGTTCCTAGCCTAAGGAAAGGTGCTTAATCCTTAAAGAAATGCCAACGTTGGGAGGGGGAGGGAAGTTGCACCTTTATCTTAAGGGCCATTTGTTCTTACCATAGGAAATGTTTTAAAGCAGATATGCAATGCATGCTCAACGGCCACAGTCAGGCCTTTTGGAAAACACAAAGTCAGGCCAAATTAGGTTTACACCAAATGTCTTCCTCATATACTCCAATGTATCCTATTGCTTGCCATTTCTATTTGTCAAGGTGAACAATCTGGTGTGTTTTGGATTCCTTCAGCGTGCCTTCAGCATCTGAGCCCACTTGATCCTTGAGGAGAAAGTATTCACCTTAATGTACCCTGGATGTGAAGCAGGCTCAGCGAGCCTAGGAGTTGAAAGAAAGATTTCTTTGACTCTCAAGGTCTGTTGGTTGTGCTCTTTTATTCAGAGAATAGCATGGAGTAGCATGGGGACTGGACCCATTGGCAGTGAAGAGCTGCAATGGGCTGAGGGCAGGGCTAAATTTACAAGGCATAGGTATGTGAACTATTTTTACTAAACAAGGAAAGATCATGTAAAAAAAAGTTGTTAAAGTGATATCAGTGCAGGTGGGGTCTGGTTATGGGGTGGTCCTATAACTTTGGAGACGAATCAGGTCAGATCATGTCAGGATGCCCTATGCTTCCTGGAGGATGATAGAGATTGGTATGTAGGCCAGGACGCCTTAGGCTTCTCTCCCTGGGGCAGCCTTGATCCTCATCAGATTGTTGATGCAAATAACCCATAACCAACCTATAAATCAAAACTGGAATGAGTTTATTATGAGCCAAGTTGAGGATTATAACCCGGGAAGGCCTCAGAAGGTGTTCCAGAGAAGTGGGGGTTTCACTATAGTCTTATATCTTTTTAGAACAAAGAAGATACCCTATGGGAGACTGGAATTGGCCACCCCAAGATATGTCTCTTTGGCATGAGGCTGGTTACTTTTGAAAACTGCAGACAGGAAAGGGACTCTGAAAAGCAGAGTTTACTTACACTTTGTTAAGAGACATTTACATTTGTAAAGGAAATCTCCATCCGTAAAGGTGTCTCCCTCTCTGTACCAGGAAGAAGGGAGGATGACCTTATCTCTAGAAACTCTTAATGTGGAAGGCAAGAACTTAAATCTGCATAATAATCTTATTCCTGTTTACTGTGCTTGTCTGGTAACCTCCTGTAACTGACTCCCCCACCCCCAACATCCTCCTTTGTCTTTAGCTGAAGATGATATTTAAGGTGGTGGCTTTGGCCATTTTGGCTACTTGCTCAGCTTGCCTGAGCCTCTCCCATGTATACATGTTCTAAAGTTTTGTTTAATTTTCTCTTGTTATTCTGTCTCATGTGAATTTAATTCGTTCTTTGGCCAGAAGAACCCACAGCAGGTAGAGGAAATGTCTTCCTCCCCTACAACACTCAGGACACATTTTCAAAGAGGTATTCAGCTGCAAATTAGCAGGTCAACAGTGACCATGATGCCAGGAAAGGGACTAATCCAGGCATCACCAATAGGGTGTTGCCACCATTAGGGTGCAGGAGGGGAAGTATGCATTCTTTATCTCGAGAGATTCCTTTAATGGATAAGCAGATGTACAATGTATGTTTGATAGGCCATAAGTCAGGCTTTCTGATTCAAGCTGAATCAGTTTTTTAAGTTGTTGTTGCTTTGTTTTGGTTTGGTTTTTTTGAGGAAGATTAGCCCTGAGCTAACATCTGTGCCCATCTTCCTCCACTTTATGTGTGGGACGCCGACCACAGCGTGGCTTGACAAGCGGTGCCAAGTCCGCACCCGGGATCTGAACTGGGGAAGCCCAGGCCACCGAAGCAGAATGTGCAAACTTAACCACTGCACCACCAGGCCGCCCCAATGAAAATATATTTTTCATTGATGCTTCTTGTCACACCAATCAGAGCTGACTCCCCACACTGTTCAGCACCTCGCTCCCTCCACATAAGAGCAGATCTTGAGGTCTACCCCTCGCTTCCATCGGCTCTCGCTCCCTCCCAGCTACTGTGGATTTACGCCACTCTAAGTGCCCACATCTTTTGTCTTCAGTGCCTTGCTGTAACACACATGCGTGTAAGGACATATGTGTCCTTACACATATGAACAGAAGCTGTCTGAAGAAAAGTTTCAGCTAAGAGACTGTTAGATGTTTGGATACATGCATCGAGTTCAAGTCTGTGCGTCTTCCTGCGGTGCCCAAAAAGGGCTGGAAGCCTGTTCTCCAGGCCAGGAGGTCACGTTTGGGAGAGTCTGACTGAAAATAGCAGTTTTGGTTGGCTGGGGCTACTGTAAAAATTCCCCAGACTAGGGGTTTAAACAACAGACACTTATCTCTCAGAGTTCTCACACACATTTTGTAATTGTTGCAAGTAAATAGCTGAAGAATTTGCCTATATTCCCTGAAAGAACTTCTCCAGATGTCAAAAACTATGAGGAGGTGGGCAGGGCCCGGCCTCAGAAGCAGAGAAGTTGGCCCTGTGTGACCCTTTGGAAATGAGCAGCCTGCCCAGTGGCCAGGGAGGGCATCTGACCAGCGCCTGCCACGCCAGGTGGTCAAAGATACGCCCAGCTGCATTTGTGTAGACCCTCCTGCCTGGCTGGGAGCACGACCAGTGGAACTTCCCAGAGGAGTGAGTGTCGGCCCAACAGCTGGGCTTTCTGGAGTGTGCAGAAGGCGATGCCCATCACCAGTCGTGTCCCCACCCATCCGGTGGCATGTGCTTCTTTAAGGGGGTGTCATGCAGCGTTGTGAGAGAAGCCTGGTTCTCTGGTTCTGCACCACAGCACAGGTCCACAGCTGTGCCACGATTTAAGGAGAATGCAGAGTAATTACTGTTCCATAAATGTGATGCAGGGGCGAGCTAACTGGTGAGAGCCCGCAGGCACAAAGAGAATGCTCAGGGGGCATCAAGGAACATCCCCCTGGCAGCCTGTGCAGAGACACTAGGGA
>NW_025803352.1:0-2486 GCF_021613505.1 Equus quagga
GATGAAGAGCCAGCGCCAAGACGTCCCGCGCACGCACACCTGCCCCGTCAGTTCCCCCAGGCGCCTCCACGGCCCTGCGCTGGAAGCCTAAAAATCGTTCACTATCAGACGTCTCAGAACAGCCGGAAATAGGTAACAGAAACCGGAAGTAACTGGATGCGGAAGACCTGCAGGGGGAGCTCTCTCCCCATCCCGTGGCCTCTCTTACTCCAAACAGGAAGTGGGGCGCTCTCATCCCCTGCAGGAAGCACAGCCACTCTACTACTCAGGAAGACTTCTCTCCCCACCTAGCAACAACCCAGCCAATGGGAAGCACCACAGCTCAGCCAATGAGAAATGCCACAGCTCAGCCAATGAGAAACACCATAACCCAGCCAATGAGAAATGCCACAGCTCAGCCAATGGGAAGCACCACAGCTCAGCCTATGACAAACACCAGAGCTCAGCCAAAGACAAATGCCACTGCTCAGCCAATGAGAAACGCCAGAGCTCAGCCAATGAGAAGCCCCACAGCTCTGCCAATGAGAGGCATTTTGCTCCTCAACTGCTGCTTTACCCCAATGGATTTTCTTTTAGAACAGCCCCGCCCTCCCCCTTTCCCTATAAAAGCAGCCTCTCCGGGGTTCTTGGCTTTTCCCGTGGTTCACAGCAGTTCCCAGGTTCCGTGTTGTAATTCTCTAGGCAAATCGTGAATCAACTCCTCGTGAGATAAAATAACGGCAGCGTTTTCTTTTCAAGCTGACACGGTGCCCCCCTCGCCAGGCCTCCGAAGCCCCAGCCCTGCTTGGGGGAGAAGACCGGTAGCTGGTGCAGCAGCCACAAAAGCTGGGGGGACGGGGTCAGGGGGACGAGGCAGGGAGAGGGGCGGGGAAGGAGGTCGTGGGCGGAGGCGTCACCGGGGCCCGCCGAGCACAGGCCGGAGCCGCCGACCCGGAGGGAGCGCAGAGCGGCGCCGCCACCCCGGCCCTCCACGGTCGCGCCCCCACCGCCGGGCCGCCCGCTGTGCCCCAACTATACCTTCCCCGACTCCAGCGGCCGAGGCCTGCGGAGGGGCCGCCTCTCGGGCTGGGGGCGCGGGGCCCACCGCAGCCTCCCCGCGGGCCTCACCGCAGCTTGGGGCGCCTGGGCCCGCAGCCCCCGCACTTTCCCCGCGGCCTCGGCGAGGACCCGTGGGCGGCCGGAAGCAGCGGCACACGCGGCAGAGCGGAAGCTGGTCCCGCGTTCTGGGGGCTCGGCGGGGACAGGAATCCCCGCCGCTGGCGTCCGCGCCGCCCCGAGCCCAGTGCGCACGCGCGGGGAAGAAGCACGGTGAGGGCGGGGGTGCGTCGCGCCTCCAGGCCCCGCCCCCGGGCAGGAGCTGGCTCGTCCCTGGGATCACCAAAGCCCCTCGCGACTTTCGGAACGAGGGGCCACTTCTCCGGACGTCGAGAACTGCGAGGAGGTGGGCCAGCCCGGCCTCAGCAGCGGAGAAGTTGTCTCTGTGCGACCCCCAGAGACGAGCAGGGTCCCTCCGGCAGCTGACGCCGTTCTCGCTGCTCTGGACCGACACAGCCGCAGTCTCGGCTGGTGCCTCCGCGTGCCAGATGGGAGTGATCCAGATGCTCCAGCACAAAAGCACGCCTACTTCCTGGGAGCACCCAGTCGAGAGCACCGCCACTTCCTTGAGCCGTCCTCAAAACACCGAACAGCAGCCCAGCTCCGCGAGAGCCCTCCTGCTCCTAAGACGCCCGCCGCACCCTGGGGTGCAGTCTCCACCGCAGCAAGTCGGTACTTCCCACTTCGGTTGTGCCGGGTCTGTTCAGGGTGGTCTCTGGCCACGCTGTGCAGCAGCCACCTGTCCGGGTTCAGAATGTCCAACAGTGGACGAGACCGATTGTAGATGACGAAGGCACTTCAGAGACATCAGGCCAGAACATACCAGGACAGTCCACAGCATGGATCCAGGCTGAGGCCAGAGACAAATGCCCCTGGAAGAAACTGCAGGAGTCAGCTCTTGGGTGTGGCTCCCCACTCTGTAAGGACCACCCAACTGTCAGCGCCTGCCCAGTGGCCAGGGTGGGCATCTGAACAGCGCCTGCCACGCCAGTGGTCAAAGATAAACGCCCAGCTGCCATTGTGTAGACCCTCCTGCCCGGCTGGGAGCATGACCAGTGGAACTTCCGGGAGTAGTGAGTGTCGGCCCAACAGGAGACTTCTGGAGTGTGCAGAAGGCCGTGCCCATCCCCAGCCGTGTCCCCACCCATCCAGTGGCATGTGCTTCTTTAAGGGGGTGTCATGCAGCGTTGTAAGGGAAGCCTGGTTCTCTGGTTCTGCACCACAGCACAGGTCCACAGCTGTGCCACGATTTAAAGAGAATGCAGAGTAATCACTGTTCCATAAATGTGATGCAGGGGCGAGCTAATTGGTGAGAGCCCGCAGGCATAGAGAGACTGCTCAGCTGGCATCAAGGAACATCCCCCTGGCAGCCTGTGCAGAGACACTAGGGA
>NW_025803353.1:0-1009 GCF_021613505.1 Equus quagga
ACTGGCTTTCAGAGGCCAGATTTGGTCTTTCATAAACAGGCATACCTTGAAGATATTGTGGGTCTGGATCCAGACCACTGCAACAAGCAAATACTGAAATAAAGCAAGTCACACGAACTTTTTGGTTTCCCAGTGAATATAAAAGTTATGTTTACAGTATACTGTAGTCTATTAAGTATGCAAGAGCATTATGCCTAAAAACACAATGTACATATCTTAATTAAAAAAT
The DNA here is from genome assembly GCF_021613505.1 of Equus quagga. Lineage (NCBI taxonomy): Eukaryota > Metazoa > Chordata > Mammalia > Perissodactyla > Equidae > Equus > Equus quagga. The sequence goes on from NW_025803353.1 coordinate 230, forward strand.
ATTTTATTGCTAAAAATGCTAACCATTATCTGAGCCTTCAATGAGTCATAATATTTTTGCTGGTTGAGGGTCTTGTAAAAAATACAGTATTTGAGGGCCAACCCAGTGGCATAGTGGTTAAGTACGCACACTCCGCTCTGCGGCCCAGGGTTCACGGGTTTGGATCCCAAGCACAGACCTGCACACCGCTCATCAAGCCATGCTGTGGCGGCATCCCATGTACAAAACAGAGGAAGACTGGCACAGATGTTAGCTCAGCGACAATCTTCCTCAAGCAAAAAGAGAAGACTGGCAACAGATGTTAGTTCAGGGCCAATCTTCCTCACCAAAAAAAAAAAAGAAAAAGAAAAAACCCCCTGCAATATTTGTGAGGTACAATAAGGCAGAGCACAGTAAAATGAGGTATGCCTGTATAATACAAATCAACAATTATTATGAGCTATGTCACCATACTCATCACTTATATTTGCAGGAAAAAGGCAGGCCACTGCTGCAAGTCAGTGCTCATGGTGTCAGGGACTCACTGCTCCAAGGAACTCAAGGGTGGGGTCAGAAGCATTTAACTGTTAAGAGATGCAATCACCAACCAACCTGAAGCAGACCGAGCCCCAGCACAAGAGCGAGGCCTATGACCTTTGCCTCATTTTTAACGCTAAAATATCCGCTCTGGGAGGAGCTTAGGCCTTACTGCCTTAACCTGCAGTGTATGTGGAAGCATGCTTTCCAACTGAGTCTGCGCAAGCGAATACCCACCTCTCTGTTTTGAATATTCATTCCCAT
>NW_025803354.1:0-1009 GCF_021613505.1 Equus quagga
ATGGGAATGAATATTCAAAACAGAGAGGTGGGTATTCGCTTGCGCAGACTCAGTTGGAAAGCATGCTTCCACATACACTGCAGGTTAAGGCAGTAAGGCCTAAGCTCCTCCCAGAGCGGATATTTTAGCGTTAAAAATGAGGCAAAGGTCATAGGCCTCGCTCTTGTGCTGGGGCTCGGTCTGCTTCAGGTTGGTTGGTGATTGCATCTCTTAACAGTTAAATGCTTCTGACCCCACCCTTGAGTTCCTTGGAGCAGTGAGTCCCTGACACCATGAGCACTGACTTGCAGCAGTGGCCTGCCTTTTTCCTGCAAATATAAGTGATGAGTATGGTGACATAGCTCATAATAATTGTTGATTTGTATTATACAGGCATACCTCATTTTACTGTGCTCTGCCTTATTGTACCTCACAAATATTGCAGGGGGTTTTTTCTTTTTCTTTTTTTTTTTTGGTGAGGAAGATTGGCCCTGAACTAACATCTGTTGCCAGTCTTCTCTTTTTGCTTGAGGAAGATTGTCGCTGAGCTAACATCTGTGCCAGTCTTCCTCTGTTTTGTACATGGGATGCCGCCACAGCATGGCTTGATGAGCGGTGTGCAGGTCTGTGCTTGGGATCCAAACCCGTGAACCCTGGGCCGCAGAGCGGAGTGTGCGTACTTAACCACTATGCCACTGGGTTGGCCCTCAAATACTGTATTTTTTACAAGACCCTCAACCAGCAAAAATATTATGACTCATTGAAGGCTCAGATAATGGTTAGCATTTTTAGCAATAAAATATTTTTTAATTAAGATATGTACATTGTGTTTTTAGGCATAATGCTCTTGCATACTTAATAGACTACAGTATACTGTAAACATAACTTTTATATTCACTGGGAAACCAAAAAGTTCGTGTGACTTGCTTTATTTCAGTATTTGCTTGTTGCAGTGGTCTGGATCCAGACCCACAATATCTTCAAGGTATGCCTGTTTATGAAAGACCAAATCTGGCCTCTGAAAGCCAGT
>NW_025803355.1:0-3092 GCF_021613505.1 Equus quagga
ATTCCCAAGGAAATTAAAGCAAAATATTTTAAATTAAAAAGCCCAGCCGTCGTCCTCGAATGAAGTCTTATCTGGCTATATCCTTCAGGGGGCGTCCCAGTGCCTGAGCCAGGCAGGGCTCATTCCACACTGGCAGTGGCAGATGGTGGCCCCCAGGACAGAGGGAAGTTCTATCGGCAACTTGGGGCGCTATCAATTCAACACTGAGCATCTGAGGGGCTCCATCCTCCCCAACCCAATGTTTTAATTACAGAATTTTCAAATTTCGGAAAACTCGAAAGAGAACAATGTAATGAACACTGGTGTGCCCTTCCTTGCATTCACCAATTGTCAATTTTCTTTGGGTTACGTTTGTACTCTTTCTCTCTCTCTCCACACACACACATTTTAAAGATTTTTACTGAATCTTTTGAAAGTATTTCAAATATTTTCAAAAATATTTCTAAAGTAATGTCAGATTATCGATTCAATAGTATCAGTAATACATAGTCCATATTCAACTTTCTGTAATTATCTCCAGAATTTTTCCGATGTTTTTTCCTCTGGATCCAGAATCCAATCAAGGTTCCTCTGAGGTTGTTGCGTGTCTTCAGCTTCCCTTAGTCTCGCTGCCCTTTTGTTTTGTCTTTTGTGACTTCCGCAGTTTCGAGGAGTCTCTCTCCGAATGGCCCACGTTCTGAATTTGTTCATCTTCTCCCATAGGTTCTGGGTGAGCTTCTTTGACAAGAGCACTCTAAGGGGGAGCCTGGACTCGCCCCTGCTCCCATCAGAGGGCACATAGGGTCAGTGGCGCCCACTACGGGTGATGCCATGTCTGATCACATCATTAGGACTGGCCCTGCCAGCTCTCTCCATTGTGAAGGTACATCCCCCCTTTTGTGTGTTTTTTTTTTTTTTTGGAGGAAGATTGCCCTCAGCTAACTACTGCCAGTCCTCCTCTTTTTGCTGAGGAAGCCTGGCTCTGAGCTAACATCCATGCCCATCTTCCTCTAGTTTATACGTGGGACGCCTACCACAGCATGGCTGCCAAGCAGTGCCATGTCCGCACCCGGGATCCGAACCAGTGAAACCCGGGCCGCCGAGAAGTGGAACGTGCGAACTTAACCGCTGCGCCACCGGGCCGGCCCCAGGTATATCCCCCCTTTTGATCGACAAGTACTGAGAGTGGTGATGCATTGAGATCCTGTGGATCGCCTGTTGCCCAGCAACCTCTCATCCAGTAATTTTAACATCCACTGGTGATCCCTGCCTGAAGCAATTGTTACCAGGGGATGGCAAAGTGATTTCCTAAGGTCAACATTCCTTCGACACTTACTATCTGTTTTCTTCTGTAAAGAAGAGCTTTTGCCTACCCTTTTTTTCTTTTGAGAATAGTTATCTCACGAATTGTTTTCAAATTCAGTGTTATAGCTTGTTACTACCAACATTCTTTTTCATGCTCACATTATCCCAAGGTTAGCTAGTGGATGATTTGTCTTACAATTTGCCACATACTGAATGTTTGTGTCTCCTCCAAATTCATATGTTGAAAACTAATCCCCCACGTGGTGGTAGTAGGAGATGGGGCCTTTGGGAGGTGATGAGGTCATGAGCACAGGGCCCTCACAGAGGGGATTAGTGCTCTTATAAAAGCGGCCCCAGGGAGCTCCCTTGCCCCTTCTGCCATGTGAGCGCATGTCTATGAACCAGGAAGCAGGCACTCACCAGACTCTGACTCTGCCGGCAACTTGCCTGTGGAAATCCCAGCTTTCACAGCTATAAGTAAGCAATTTCTGCTGTTTGTAAGCCACACAGACTAGGATGTTTTTCTTACAGCAGCCCGGGCAGACTGAGACACTATTTCAAACAATCTAGAGAGTAACTAGGGCACGCCAGACTACGCAGCACTGGCCCTAGACTCACCGACTATAGAAAAGTAGCCGGTCTCAAGCTCCTGAGTAGTTATCCCAATAAAATCGTGGCCCCAGGGCCCGGCATTTAGCGTTGCCAAAGAGACTGTGTCTGAATCATGGAGGGGAGATGGAAAAGATCTTTTTAATGTTAGTCTTGCCAGAATGACCACAATCTTTATATCTGTCTGGAGTCTACAATTGTAACTCAAGTGGAAGAGGTCTTTCCAGAAGAGGTTTGCTTTGCCAGGATGCAAAGGGAGGGAGAAGGAGGAGACATCCACCTGGGAGGAGCCTTCCTCTCCCATTGAGGGATTTTAACATTTCCTATCTTGAGCCTGGTGCTTCTGAGTTCCCTGAGCCACACCGAGGCTGAGCTTTACTGGGTCATGTGGCCTCCATAATAGAGTGGGACAGAGTTCTTCCTCTGGTCCTGGGCTACTCTTGCCATTGGCATCTCTTGATTTGCAATTAGGCCTAAAGTCCTGCCTCCCAGGGCCTGCTTGCCCCCGCTCCACCCTTGGTTAGCTGCAGTTCTGTGGTGGAGAGCAGGTCTCTCCCTCGTGCTCTGCAAGGCAGCACAGGGTGCGGTTCAGGCTCCTGTCTCTGGTGTCTGGTTTCCTTTTTGAAAGGCTCAGCTGAGGCTGGGGCAGCAGGTGCAGCACTGCCTATCTTGGCAAGAAGCTAACACCTAACAGCTTGAAAAGCTTTAGGACACGCAAGAAGTCAGCTGCCTTAGATTAAAAGCATTGCCCTGGCTCCCAATATGTCAAAGGCCTTTCATGAAAAAGTTCTTTTTTATGGTTGAATCTTTGTCGCAGCCACGGCTGTTCAGGAAACCCACATCTGTTGAAGCAAAAGTGGGTATTTTTCAAGGCCCTGGCTTTGCTGAGGATCTCACCATGCCCTCCCACTTGCTGAGGCCACATGCGGGGCATCTGACTGTTAGGTCCCACATGGCAACCATTTGGCTGAAACTCTGTGTGGCTTGAGGCCTATGGAACCTCCTGTCTTAGCTCTGGTTCCCTAGAAAATAGCCTGAAGAAAAGCTCACGGACTAACCCATTATGAGTGAGTACAATCCCAGGGAAGCAGGAGTGAGAGGGGATGGGGAGGCTGGGGGAGAAGGAGGACACATTTGAGGGTGTGTGTATGCGACTTGGCCACAGCTTACAATAGGTTAATGGCTTGTTCTCTCAGGAT